>NW_023639867.1:0-11767 GCF_015228065.2 Penaeus monodon
CCCATTCAATCAGAGCAGGCAACACACACCTTTGAACCCTGAATCGCTCTCTCACGCAGATCAGTAACTCATGACTGAGTCATATATATATATATATATATATATATATATATTATATATATATATATATATATATATTAATATATGTGTGTGTGTGTGTGTGTTGTGTGTGTGTTGTGTGTGTGTGTGTGTGTGTGTGTGTGTGTGTGTGTGTGTGTGTGTGTGTGTACATACATGTGCACGCCAAAACTTATTTTTTGGCATTACACACAATACAGTAAAATACTACAGGCATCCTTTGTGTACGTCAATAAAGTTAATAGCATATTCAGGTGTAATCCACTTGCACCATAGATGCAAAACACACCTGCCAGGTGATTATCAGTAAATTTGCTGTTCTACATGAACGAGCTTGTATTAGTGTGGAAATAATTGGCAATCTCACATAATAATTTCATAACATGGTAAAGTGGCGTTTGCAACAAAAGAGAGAGAGAGAAAAAAAACATATATACAGCCATTACCGCATACCATGCGAATGCGAGCCTAAACTTTGGATTAAAATGTCCATAACTTATTTATCAACCATTATGTCTGATCTAAACATAATTTGGAAATCCACTACTTGTATTGCAATTTGTATAAATTCTTACATCATGATATACAGTTAATCATTGTTTACTAACTTAATCCTGCCGAATCATAGCTCTGGTATCGCATTCGTACAGTTTGAAGTTAAAGTGGTAACCCTGATATACGGTAGAATTATATCATAAAGATAATTAAATCATGATGTATTTCCACGCGGTTTTGCAGTTCACTATGGTTTAAAGAATCAGAGAGACTGTACTTGAAATTTGAAACCTAGTAGTGAAGTTATTAACGCTTTCTTTTCATTCTATTAAAGTATTGCATAAGATGTTGCCGTTTCATGTTTTCTTTCACTGTTGAGGTTATATGTATTCAATACATATTAGAATACATATTGATGGATTTTCACAGTTTTGGCATGAAACGTCAGAACTTGTTTCGCTATTACTAAGAATAACAGTTGATAGCAACTCAACTCCATTTTTACGATGAGTTGATGACTGATGGGATTAACTTGCTCGTTCCATGTGCAGGTTTGATATTTGAACTTAAAATTAATGCTGGTCCAGAGGTCTATTAAAATTTGGTTCTTTATGCTGTCATTGCCATGCGCACTATAGTTCCTTGTTAAACTTTAATATGGATTAACTTTTATAGCACGCACAGAAAACTCTATAAGACAAACTTAAGAAGACATTTGTTGAATGTTCCATAAGCGATATGTTATTCATATGTTCACCCTTTTCACTATCAATGACCGACTTTAGCTAGCACTTGCTTACTCGTCAGAATTCACGGAATATATCGTTGATTTAAGGCAACTGGATACATGACCTGAAATGATGATGTAGAATTGCAGGACCGCAGAAATGCAAAGTTGTCGCGGTTCTCTGGGCTACCTCGGTGACTTGGCAGCGGCACCTGTGCCACTTAAGGTAACTGGTGTTTTGTAGAAGCAGACGGCTACTGCGGCGGTTCGAGGACATCGTCTAATTGTCGGGAGGTTACGTACTGTCGTGTCTGGCTTGTCCTAAGCCGTGCGTGTCTGTGTCAAAGCCATGTAGGGGGGCAGCAAGAAATCCCTGGCGCCGATGATGGGTGTGTTCACTACGTAGAATTCGAGATGGTCGAAGTCATATGCAAGGTGGCCTGACCTAGGTTAACATGGCAGGATGCCACAAGTACGTTGCCCTGATTGGTCACTCCTTGCCAGTTGAAGGGCCATTTCCTGAAATGTCTGCCATGAAGACAAGGGAAAGATCAGTCCTGGTAGTTCCCGTTGCCTTCACTGACAGTATTTTTTACTGAAACACTTCTAGGAGGATTGGTAGCCAAGGATAAAGTCTCATTTACCTTTATGTCTATTTATCCCCTATCCATCTATCTTAATAAATAAAAATAAATGCGCGCGCGCGCGGCGCGCGCGCAGTGTGTGTGTGTGTGTGTGTGTGTGTGTGTGTGTGTTTATATTGGCGTGTGTGTGTTTTTTGGATGTATGTGTGTATAATATATATATATATATATATATATATATATATATATATATTATATATTTTGCATACATATATGCATACATATATATATATATATATATATATATATTTAACATATATATATGCATACATATATGCATACATATATATATATATATATATATATATAAAATATATATATATATATATATATTATATATATATATGCTACATACATACATATAATGTATATATATACTACATACTTTTGTATATATATATATATATAATATATATATTATATAATATTATATATCTATTATCATTGTGTTTGTGGTGTGTGTGTGTTTATAATGGGTGTGTGTGTTTTGGATTTTGTGTTGATTAATATATATATTTATAATATATATATAAAATATTATTATATATATATATAAAATTTTCTTCTTTTTAAAACGGTGGGTTTCTTCTGGCCGCCGGGGGTCACAGCATGATATTTTAATTTAGTTTTCATGTTGTGTGCTTTTGGGAGTGATAGGGGTAGGGTCCCCTTTTCCTTTTCCCAGGGAGGGGCCGGTTTTTACCTTTTTAGGTAACTTTCTCTCTTTTTACCCGGTTTGGGGACAAGCACTTTGTTTGGGCGGGGTTTGGGCCACCCAGTGGGGTAGGTAGGGAATCGGTGAATTTCCCTTTCCCCAAAGGAACAACGCGCCGGGCCGTGACTCGAACCCTCGAACTCTGATTGCCCCGTGACGTGTTTAGTTCGACGCTCCAATATTCGCCCCCGCCCTTATATATATATAAATATATATATAATATATATATATATTATAATTATAATATAATATATTATATATATCATACATAATCATACATACATATATATATATATATATATATATATATATATATAATATGTATATATATATGCATTCATACATACATACATACAATAATATATATATATATATAATATATATATATATATATATATATATATAAAATATATTTTAAATATATATATATAGCCAAAAAGTATATATATATGCATTTCATATATATATATATTCATATATATTATATATATATATATTATATTATATATATATATATATATATATATATATATATGTTTGTTTGTGTGTGTGTGTGTGTGTTCTGTGTGTTGTACTTTGGAGACACATTCATGTTTTCAGTATAAGTTTCAGAATGTTTTTTTTCTCTCTCCCTTTTTATGCAAAGGAAACGGGATTTGGATGAGGAAAAATTTGCCCTCAGCACAGAATGATGATAAAGCCAAACTCCATCATAACGATAAAAGCTACTACAGTGAAAAAATGCATACATCTAAAAAGCATAAAGGAGCCCCTTTACAGTATATGAACGAATGATCAAGAAAGGGAAAGTACGAGCGTATGCAGGGTAGGGAAGAGGAGAGGGGAAAGGGTTTGAGAAGCAGAGGGGGAGGGGGGACGGTAGGAAGTCTGTAGCTTTGCAATGCAGCTCAACCTAGACAAAACGACTCAACCTTGCAGTGAAAGTTGCCATATGACTACATAACCACCAGCACCTACTTCCGAGAACCTTTTCCGATATTCTTTAGTCTTTATTCTTGCGCTTGTTTTTAGCGATAAAAGGGTTCTCTCGTATATCATTCGCAATGCGTACATTAAGCATAAACACATCTAATCACAATCCTACAAAAAATATAAAAACTTGTAAAAAACCCAATCACAGGGTTTTTGGTTCCTTTCAGACTAGATTCAAAATTTGGCGTATAACCTAAACCTTTTTTAAAACCCTGATGTTTCCGTAAAACATATGTTTTATAAAAACTTTTTTTATATGCAGCCCTATTATTTCCATGTCTTGCAATATATATATTATATATAAATAATATATATATATATATATATATATTTCACTATGTGGGGTGTTTTGTGTATCTATTATATACATCCCCTATACATATGTAACCCACACTCCCCCACAATTATATAAACATATAAATATACACAAAAATACATACACACACCCGCCGCACGCCACACCACATCAAGCCACACACACACACCATACACACCACAGACACACATACCCAAAACCCTACCAAACCACACAACACACATACCACGCACACCACAAAAACACACACAACACAAACACACACAAACACACATACACAATATAATATAAAATTTCTCGTATATACAATATATATATATAATATATATATATTTTATTATATATATATTATAATATATATATATATAATATAATATTATTATTTTGTGGTGTGTTGTGTGTGTGGGGGGTGCGTCGTGTGTGGTGGTGTTGTGTTTTTGTTTTGTGTGTATGTGTGTGTAGTATATATACATATAGAAAAAATATGTATACATATTTTCATATATATATAAATATTTTAATATATTTTTTATAAAAAATTTCACACACACACACACCCAACGCACACACACCCAAAACACACACACACACACACACACACCAAACCACACCTATATATATAATTTTATATTTTATATATATATATATATATATATATTTATTTTTTATTTTTTATATACTTACACAAACACCAAAACCACGTATATTATGTATACTATACACACACACACACTACACACACAAACTACACCAACACACACACAACACACACAAAAACACACACACACCACACACATACATATATAATATATATATATTAATAATATATAAATATTTTCACATATATTCTTATATACAACATACCACACAACACACACACCACACACACACCACACACACAACACAACCACACAACACATATAATAAAATATATATGTGGTGTGGTGTGTGTGTGGTGTGTGTGTGTGTGTGTGTGTGTGTTGTGTGTTGTTTTATGTTGTTAAAAGATATATGTGTAATATATATATATATAAATTATATATATTATAAATATATGTATGTGTGGGTGTGTGTTGTTTTGTGTGTGTGTTGTTGTTTTTGTATGTTTGTGTGTGTATGTGTGTGTGTGTGTATATTTTAACATATATACGTGTGTTTTGTGTGTGTGTTAAGTATAAAAATAATAAAAAATAAATAATATATATATATATTTATATATTATATATATAATATATATTGGGGTTGTGTGTGTGTGTGTGTGGGGTTTTTGGGTGTTGTGTTTTGGGGTTGTGCTGTTGTGTGTGTTGTGTGTAATTTTATAAAATATATTTTATAAAATATAAAAATATATATAAATATATTTACATAATATTCAATTTATATATACATACACCCAACAAACCCACCCAACCCCCAACACCACACCACACACACCACACGCACCACCACACACACACACACACACACTATATATATATATAATTTTATAATATATATATATTATTATATATATATAATATATATTATATATATATATATATATATATTAAAACGAGTAATTATTATTTGTGTGTTGTTTTTTGTGTGTTTTGTGTAGTTGGTGTTTGTGTGTGTCGTGTGTATGTGTGTGTGTGGTTTTTTGTGTAGTTTTTTGTGTATGTGTGTCTGTGCGGTGTATGTGTGTTGTGTGTGTGCGTGTGTTTTGTTTGTGTGCGTGCGCGCGTGTGTGTGTATGTATGTATGTGTATATTTATATGTTTATATACATATGGGGTGTGAGTGTGGGTGTACATATGTATATGTTTTGTATGTATATATATAGATACACAAACACACACACATATTGTATATATATATATATATATAATATATATATATATATATATATATAAAATATGCATAGATCATGGAAATATATATGGCTTGACATATAGATAAAAGTATTTATATAAACATATGTTTACAGTGAAACATCAGGGCATTAACAAAGGTTTTTGGGTTATACGCCAATTTGACTCTAGTCTGAAGGAATCCAATAACCTGTGATATTGTGTGCTTTTACAATGTTTTTTATATTTTTTTTGTCAGAGATTTGTGATTAATGTGTTTTTATTGTTTAAATGTACCTGCATTGCGAATGATATACGCAGAGTAACCCGTTATCGCCTAGAAATCAAAGCGCAAGAATAAAGACTAAAGAATATCGGAAAGGTTCTCGGAAGTAGGTGCTGGTGGTTATGTAGTCATATGGAAAACTTTCACTGCAAGGTTGAGTCGTGATGTCCTAGGTTGAGCTGCATTGCAAGCTACAGACTTTCTACCGTCCTCCTCCCCTCTGCTTCTCACCTTCCTCTCTCCTCTTCCCTACCCTGCAATACGCTCGTACTTACCCTTACTTGATCATTCTTTTCATATACTGTAAAGGGGCTCCTTTATGCTTTTTAGATGTATGCATTATTTCACTGTAGTAGCTTTTATCGTTTGATGGATTGGGTTTTTATCATCATTCTGTGCTGAGGGCAAATTTTGCCCTCACACACTCCCTTTTCCTTTGCATAAAAAAGGGAGAGAGAAAAAAAACATTCTAAACTTATACTGAAAACATGATGTCTCCAAAGTACAACAACACAACACACAAACACACACAAACAAACATATAATTTTATATATATATATAATATATATATATATTATATATATATATAATTATATAATTTTATATATAATATGAATATGCATATATATATCTTATGGCTATATATATAATTTAAATATATTATTATTAATATAATTATATTGTATGTATGTATTATCATTATATATATATATATTTAAATTTATATATGTAAAGTATGTATTATGTATCTATAATTTATATATATATATTATATATATATATTATAATTATATATATATTAATTTAATATATAAAGGGGCGGTGGGCCCAAAAGTTGGAGCGTCGAACTCAACATTTACGAGGGGAACAAGTTCGAGGGGGTTTGAGTCACCGGCCGGGGCGTTGTTTCCTTTTTGGCAAGGAATTCACCTCGATTGCCTACCTAGCCATGGGGGCCAAGGGCCAGCCCAATCAAGTGCGGTCCCAAGCCCGGGTAAATAGAGAATGTTCCTAAAAAGGTAACCCGGCACTCTCCGTGGAAAGGAAATGGGGCCCTACCACTCTCACTCCAAAAGCATCACAACATGAAAAATACAAATTAGTATCATGCTGTACACGGCGGGTAGACTGAACCCACCGTTAAAAAGAAGATATTTTATATTATTTATATTATATAATTTTATATATTATTATATATATATTTATATCAAACCACAACATCCCAAACCCCACACGCCATTATAAAAAACCACCCACCACACCACAATGCATATATTGCATATATTTATATATATATATTATATATATATATATATATATATATACATATATTATTATTATATATATACATATATTGTATTTGTTCATTATTAAAATTTTATAATAATTTTTATATATATATTTTATGTATGATTATGTATGTATGTTGTATGTATGCTTTATATTTATATAATATTTTATTATATTTATATTATATATATATTAATTATCATATATTATGCTATATATATTTTTATATATTTATATATATTATTAGTATCATATATGTAGCATATAATATATATATATATATATATATAATTTTATATATTATATATATTATACAACTACATCCCCAAAAACACACACGCCAAAATAACACACACACCCCACACACCCACACACCACCCGCGCGCGGCGCCCCCGCGGCCCTTTATTTTTTTTTATATGTAATTAGGGGGTAAATAACATAAAAGGGAAAAGGACTTTATCCTTGGCTCCAATCCTCCTAAAAGTGTCCAGTAAAAATACTGTCAGTAAGGGAAAGGGAACTACCAGGGCTGATCTTTTCCCTTTTTCTTTTTGGGAACTTTCAGGAAAATGGCCCTTCAAAATGGCAGGATGACCATCAGGGCAACTACTTGTGGCATCCTCCATGTTAACCTAGGTTTTCCCAAACCCCCCAAAATACTTATTCTTTCAAAAAGGGATCAACTTTAAAAAAAATTTTTTTTTCAGCTTGTCCAAACCCGGCGGGGAAATTTGGAATTTGGGTAGAAAGATATTTTTTTTTAAAATTTGGGGAAATATATTAAATTTTTTTTAAATCTCAAACAAATTTTTTAAAACAACCAAATTCTATTGGAAAAATTATAAATATAAAAATTTTGATAATCAAATTAGGTTTTTTCTTTTTTTTAATTTTAAAAAATAAAATTTATAATTTTTCCCCTCTTAACCATGTTTCCCAACTTTTAAAAGCCCCCCTTTCCTGGCCACATAAACTCTCTTTCTTAACCTTAGGCCCCAATTTTTCCCTACCCCCCCTTTTATCCCAAAATACATATAAACCTTTAAAATTTTTTTTCCTTTGGGGAAAAATTTATTAGATAAAAATTGGTTTTTTTTAAACCTTCTACGAACCACACCGAATAAAAAAAACAAAAAAAAGCGGGCCGAAAATCTTAAAAAGAAAACCCAATAAAACAAAAAAAAAAAAATTTTTTGGCAAAAACCTTTTAAAATGTTAAAAAAAACTTTTTTTTTTGGGAACCCCCCAAAATTTTAAAACTTCCCCCCAACTCAGGAGGCCAACGGAAAGAGGGGCACCCGCATTTTAACTGGTCGGCCATTTTCTAGTTCCCCCTGGATTCATTTAAACCATATCCCCAGGGAATTTTCTGCCCCCCCCCGGCGCCAAAACCAGTTAGGAACCCAACACAACCCCTCCCCACTTTCACCCCCCCCCCTTTTTTTACCCCCCTTTTACTTAAGTGGCACAGGGGCCCGCTGCCAAGTCCCGAGGGACCCAAAAAGCGACAAATTTGCTTTCTGCGGTCCTCATTCTACATCATCATTTCAGGGCTGTATCCATTGCCTTAAAAAGATATATTCCTGAATTCTGACGAGTAAACATTGCTAGCTAAGTGGGCTTGTAGTGAAAAGTGAACATATATAACTTCGCTTTTGGAACATTCAAAAATGTCTTCTTAAGTTTGTCTTTTAGAGTTTTTTTTGTGCGTGCTTAAAAATTAATCCCCTATTAAAATTTAACAGGAAATTAGTGCGCATGGGAAAGACAGCATAAAGAACCAATTTTAAAAACCTTGGCCAGCATTATTTTTTTTGTTCAAAAAATTTAACCTGCACATGGGAAGGCAAATTAATCCCACAGTCATCAAACCCCTCGAAAATGGGTTGAGTTCTACAACTGTTTTTTTTAGTAATGCAAAAAATTTTGGGTTTTTTCTGCCAAATTAAATCCATAAAAAGTTTAAAGGAACATATCCTCAATGGAAAGAAAACATAAAACGGGCCACATTTTTTTTAATAAATAAAAAAAAGCGAATAATTCCACGGGTTCAAAAATTTCGTACATTCCCTTGATTCTTTAACATTGTGCAAAACCGGGCGTGAAAACTTGATCCTGCTGGGACATTTTGAAACCATTAACCTTTCCCCGGGGGAACGGGAAAGGTGCAAAACCCCCAATATAAATGTTGAAAAAAGTTTTCCCCTTCCTTAAATTCCCCTAATTTTGTTTTTAACCATTTTAATTCTTTTGTACTCATGTTTAAATTATCTTTATAAAAATTCTCCGTATATCGGGTTTTCCATTTTTTAATTCAAACGTAAATGCATACCAACTTGACTTGGGCATGTTTGAGTTAGTAAAAAAGTTAACTTATATCATGATGTAAGATTTAAAAAAATTGAAATACAAGTAGGGTTTTCCCAAATTAATTTAATGCAGACAAAAGGGTTGATAATGTTATGACTTTAAAATCCAATTTTGGGTCGCATTTGCTGGTATCGGGAAAGGCTGTATTTAAAGTTTTTTTTCTCTCTCTCTTTTTGTTGCAAACGCCACTTTACCATGTTCTGAAAATTTTTATTGGTTGCCCAAATTTTTTCCACATTTTCAAGCTCGTTCATGTAAACGCAAAATTTTCTATAATCACATGGGAGGTGTGTTTTGCTCATGGGGCAAGTGATTCCCTGATATGCTATTAACTTTATTGACGTACACAAAGGATGCCTGTAGTTTTTACTGTATTGTGTGTAATGCCAAAAAATAAGTTTTGGCGTTGCACATGTATGTACACACACACACACACACACACACACACACACACACAACACACACACACACACACACACACACATATATATATATATATATATATATATATATATATATATTATATATATATATATATATATATATGACTCAGTCATGAGTTACTGATCTGCGTGAGAGAGCGATTCAGGGTTCAAAGGTGTGTGTTACCTGCTCTGATTTGAATGGCATCATTTAAGACGCGAAGCTGCTTGTTTATGTATTGTGAAGGAACAAATACGCCATTTCTCCTGGTCAGTAAACGTTAATGTTGTTGCTGGTAATGATTATTCATCCGTAATTAGAACTGAAAATCCAGTTAAATCTCAGGTGCTGGTTAGATATTTCCCGCCATATGCATGCTTTTACCCCTTTCTCTTCAAGGTATTGGATGTACTGCATGAAAACCCCATGAGAGGAATGAAGTATTTATTGATTTACCCCCAACGAAATTGATATTTCTTATTTCTATCAATACATTCCGTGCATTTCCACACAAGCCTCAATTCATCCTTTTCTACTGTGGTAATAGGTTTGTGGCTATTGGACAATGAATCTTGGATACTGTGGATATATGAAATATGTGTCATGTTTATCCTATGCCTCTGTACAACCATTTCTACTTGTGCTGTAAAACAGATACACCCAAGGTGACAATAATTACAGAGCCTAATTGGCAACCCCTCAAGTTTGTCTGTTACCTCCCTTCAGTGGTCCCGTAAGCTGGAGAGAAGACAGACCAAATGTTACCCTCTCCTGCTCTTTGTACAGATACCCAATAAACAGCAGGCTAAAGAACCTACCTCTTATTTCGACCTCCTCATCTACAGAAGATACATGAGGACGAACAACATGGCGCAGTGTTATTAGGAATCCCTACCCTTCATGAATTTTAACTGAATCTACAGAGAGCTTTGCGGTCAGACACACCAGTTGACTAGCCTGAAACTGTCTCCAGTGCAGTGAAGTCACTTCACTGCACTGGAGACAGTTTCAGGCTAGTCAATTTACTTATAAACTACTCTTAGTGTAGTGTAAAGTGGCAGTGTAATCCTTAAAGTGCGGTAAAATTGTGTTTAGTGTTGTGTTGTGTGCTCACCCCTTCCGGGGCCTCTCAGCGTCTCGGGTAGTACTTGGGTACACCTATACCTCTACCCCATCCATAGCGACGAGTGACATCTTCTCACTTCGATGGTCAGCTCGCTACTGAGCTCCGAACGAACGAATTAACGAAGTAAAGAGGTGAAGAAATCCAAGGGGGTGGGGTAAGAAGGTAAAGTGGTGAAATTGTAAGGAAGTTAGAGGTTATAAGAAGCGGGGGGCGAAACCCCTTGCCTGGTTTGTTTCTATATCTCTGGTTCATGTCTGGAGCATCGAGGGGGGGGGTGGGGAAGTAATTGTTTGGTTTTATATTTTATATTTTATATTTTGCTGCTGTGCTGGCAAATATTAATAATAGAGTTAATATGCTAAAGTAAACATTTCTTCTTTTATATAATTATATAATCATATTATTTTTTTTTAATTTTTAGTTATTTTAGTTTAGTTTTATGTTTTTTTTTCTTTTTTTATAACCAGGTTAGG
>NW_023639868.1:0-11767 GCF_015228065.2 Penaeus monodon
TCCATGTTCCATGATTAAATGTGAATCAGGTGACAATTGACGTGTAATATTGGAGAATGTCCCAGTTTTAATTTCGAAATGTGTGGAGTGTCATTTTTTCGGTAAAAAATGCTTTTCTCTTAAGAACAAGGACTCCAAGGCCCTTCCTCGAGTGTTCCCCAAAGGTGATGCCGACCACTGAAATCTCCCAAGAGTAAAATGGATGTGGCAACTCCCAAGTAGATTCTTACAAGTCATCTATATTGAGATTATTGGATTTGGTAGATGGATGCAACAGTGTAAGGTCGTGTAAAGGCCTATTCTCACAGCCTTCACCTGCAGATTTGTCTGCGGTGGATGGCCTGGAAGAAAATATCCTGACTCCATTACTGCTACTCCTCCATTGAGTCCATTATCAAAGGTTCCCATAATGGGCTTGAATTTGGGAAATCCTCTCAGGGAAATCAATGATTTCCCGGGTCATAATCTCTTGCAAGCATACACAAACTGAGTTACATGAAGCTATCAGATGTTTGCAGTTCTTTCCCATTTTGCATGAATTCTCTGACAGTTCCATTGGATTAGGGAATTCAGTTCTTCAGATTACCTCTTCAAAAAAAAGTGTTTGAAAGCACCTGTGGTCAAGGTTTGCCCCACACCTTTAGGCTGTCTCTTTCCAGATCTTGGGAGTATCATTTGAAGAGTTTTTTCCCTGTGGAAATATTTTTTCCCCAAGCTTCCTTCGGACAGGTTCAGTTTTTTTGCCTGGGCAAAGACAGACCTGAGCCTTTGCTTTAGGGCATTTTGAGGCCCCTGTGGATGTGGTAGCAGCTGGGGCTGTCACCTTTAAGTCCCATGGAGCCTTGCCTGACGGCTCCAAAGACCCCACTCTGAGATGAGTCTTTTGAACTGGCTCAGGAGTCCTTTGCCTGGGCAAAGGGCGTACCTGAGCCTTTGTGTCAGGGGCATTCTGCCTACCACAGAGGCCCCTGTGCATGTGGTGGCAGCTGAGCTGTGACCGTTGAGGCCTTTTGAGCCTTGCCTGATGGCTCCAAAAACCTTACTTTGGGAGGGGGAGTCCCCTCAATAGACCTCTCACTCTTACTCCGTTTCTGGTGGAACAAGGGCACCAGAGGCAGTTTCAGCAATTGGGGACTGAGGGTTTAGAGGAAGTGGCAGTGGGTTGGGAAAGGGGGATGGCTAGAACCGAAGCAACGGACCTACCTGGCTGTGCAAACAGCACATGGCACTCGCTTTGCCTCTGGAAAACTTTCTCCTTGTACCTTATTACCAACACTTTTTTCAAGTTTATACCTTTTACATTGCTTTGAAGAAGCTTCATGAGCTTCCTTGCGGTGTAACAGCATATTAAGCCTGGACAGTTTTTCCCTTCCCTTGATGACCTGTTGTATGACAACTTTGTGTACTCTTGGGTTGATATTTTTCCCTAAAAAGGCAAGAGTTGGCTCCATGCCCATAATCCTGGCAGTGGAAGCACATAGGGTTGGGCACATATGGCTTTACCTTGAGGTGGTACCATGCCAACTTAACTGATTCTTGGAAGGACTAATGTTTCAAAAATTAGGAGAGCTGATGTCGACTGTTCCAAACCTCAACTTTCTTTTTAAAAATTTTACTCCCACTACATTAAAATTTTTTAGTTCCTTAACAGTTTTCTTCAAAATACTTCTCGGGTCTCGGAAAAAAGAAGAAAATGGGGAGAACGAAACTTGGTTCCATAAATGTCGCATACTGCATGCGACGGCCCCTCTCACTAGTAAACGAACCCAACTTCAGGTTCCCTTTCTTGCTTTGGGGTGATGCGCGGGGATCACATTAAACCCACAATATTTTCCGATGGACCTTCAAAAAAGTCCGGGGTTGATCCCAAAATAAAGGGTCTTCCTACTGTCTTATTAATGAGATCTTTCATATTTACGGGGACTCACAGTTACTTTTTTTTGACCTTGAAAGGCTTACGATACTATTTGGGAACATGGCATACTCATGATGCTGTATGACTTGTTTGAGATTGATTTGATTTGATTATTTAAAATTATCGGCCGTTAAACAGCAAAGGTCATTACAGGAATCCCCTTTTAAAAAAAATTTTTAAAATTTTTAAAAAAACTTTAAAAATCTACCAATAAATAATTTAAAAAAAAAATAAATAAAAAAAACCAAAGCATAAATATTATGCTCTAAGTGTATAAAATTAGGGGGCATAAACATTTGCAAAATTTAAATTTTTTATTAAAAATTTTAGTCTCCCTAAGGAAACTATAAGACCCTCTATATACAATCCCCCCCCAATACATTTTCAGTGTTTTGGGGGGAGACAAGTACATCATCTTTGGGTCTGAAAATTTTTGCACATTTTTCCCACGACTTTAAAAGGCTTTTGGGCACCCCTCAAAAAGTGCTTGCTTTTAGCCATCATCACCCTGAGTCATCTAGTTGCCCGATTTTTTTGTCTTTTAATTTCCTTTTGGGTTGGGGGAATGGGATGCTAGCCCCCAAACTGCCAAGGTCACTCAAATTTCTCGAAATTTGTTTCTGGAGGTATGCCTCTATTGTTCATTCCATTTACCCGCGAAGACAACTCCCATCGGGGTCTCAGGTTGGTGTGTGGGAGAGGAAAACGAGCATCAAAAGGGCTAGGGGCAGCCCCCTTTGGGCCTTCCGATCAGCTCGCCATTCCCACTGATACCAACTGTCTGGCACCCACACAAGTTTATTTTTTTAAACGTGTTACATCAGTGCAACCCAATTTTGAACCCCCCTCACTAAGGGATGTGTGTTTTTCAGCTCTTGACCGCTTGAAAGGCACTACGGGAGCCACAATATATCCAAAGAATGGTTCATAAGACTCTAGTCATCTGAACTGCTGCAAGGAGGGCATGCAATTCCCCGTGAAGACCGAGGCCCACCAGAGAAAGACCGCCAGATGCGTCCCTCCCTTCGCTCACTGCTGCAAACCCCACCCCTTTTTTCAGACATTGTTTTTAAGGGGAGATTCCTACCTTCTACAAAGCTTCCTTGCTGACAAGTTTAATGTTAAAGGGGGGAAAAGTTTTCAACCTGAAAGATCAGCTGGTCTCAAAAGGGGATGTCTTAAGTGTGTCCTGTTTGCCATTCTGTAAATTACTCGGCGGGATAACAAGGACCATGCAGCTGCAAAAAATCCAGGTTAAAGTGGGCAGCTAGGGGTTTAAAAATTTTTTCTTCAAGCAAGCGGGGCATTGCATTTCCACAAACGGGGAAAGTTCCATTTTTCCCCTTTATTTAGGAGAAAACCCACTTCTTTTGTTCAAGGGGAAAAGTCTTGGGTCTGTTTTTGCTTAAGCTACTTGGTGCCTCCATAAAACATTTAAAGGTGAAGACACAAAGGGCTTAGTATTTTGGGTGCAGCCACACACCTTTGGGGTTTTTAAAAATTGACCTTATTCATAGTAAACTTTTTAGTGTGAGGCTATTCATCTGTAATTTCAACTTTTCACTGGACTTGGACCGGTTCAAATGAAGCTCTCAAAGCTGTACGGGGGCTTTCGGGTCTTGACCTGGGGATCCCGTATGCTGAGATGGAGAACCACCTTTTTAACTACCCGGGACACATAACCTGATTATTACACAGCTAAAAGGGGTTTCCGGAATCTCTGCATCCAGATTGGTTTTTAAACCCCCTTAGAATGGGTGTCCTATGGTAGGGAAAAGGGATAAATCTTGGGGAAAGATTTAATTTAAAATCTCCTAAGGTTCGGGCTTTTTAAACTCCCTAATTCCCCCCCTTGAGAAATCCATAAAACTGAATTTGGTTGGAAATTGGGAAAGGGAGAATCCAACAAAAGGCAGAAAATATTTTTTAAACATCTAAATACCAAGGATCAGGTGCAATAATACAGATGGTTTGAGATCTGTTGTAAAGGGTGTGAGTTTTGAAGCACGAACAGGAGAAGCTGCTTTTGGGGGTCTTTCTCCAGCAGCCTCCATCTTTGCTGCAGAGTTACTGCCATCCTTGCAGCAGTCAAGATGACTGGGAATCTTTGCCATTCTATTGAAACATGACTTTCGCAGCAATCAGAGCTTAAACTCATAAATCCATTGGGTGGGGTTTCAAATTGGCTTGAAACGGGTTCAGCACTTTAAATTTAAAACTCGGGTTGGGTGCCAGTGCATGTTGGTATTGGTAAAAATGAGCAAGCTGTTTTGAAAGGCAAAGGCGGGGTGCCATTCGCCCTGTGATTTTTTTTTTCCCTCCCCCACACACCGATTTGAAACCCAGCAAGAATTTTGTCTTCATGTAAATGGAGGGCACAATGACCTACTCTAGAAACAAACTGCGGAGATTAGAGATGACTTGGGCATTTGGGATACCAGAATCCATCCCAAAACCGACAAGTAGGGATTTTAATCGGCACACTGACTTACTCAGGGACCATAGGGCGAAAGTGAAGATTTGGGGAAAGATGTGCAACTTCTCATTCCAAAGAAGTATTACTTTCCCCCATATATGTTTAAAATGTTTTGGGGGAAAAAACTGTGACGACTAATATTTTCAAAAAAAATTTGTTTGGGGGAGAAAAATCTCGAAGAGGAAAAAATTTTCCCACAGGGTACCACCCCTCTTGGTACTTTGTAGCCAAGGGAAACTTACTGTGAGAAATAAAAAATTGGGAAATCTGAAAAGGTTCTGCTCTAATGTGTCAATAGTTATGATGCTTAGTTATTTCCAAAAAATCATATTTGGGCCACAGAGACACTGTAAAAGAGGATTTTTAAGAAGTTTCGGGTTTTTGGGTATAGTAGGGGAGTAAATAGATGCCTGTCAGGATTAAAGCTAAATCTCTGCAACACAGTGTTCATCAACTTTTTTTTTTTTTTTTTAGCACGTTCTGTAATAATTTCTTTAAAGGAATTTTAAAGTTTACTTGTGATATGCTCGTTTCCTGGAAAAGAGCCATAATCGGGAGTGCTTCATAATCATTTTTTGGTTAATATTAACGGACACGGGAAAAAAAGTAATTTCCATCTGAACAATACCCCCTTTCCCTTGAACACATTTACTAGTGCCATACAAAAGTGTTGTAATTTACAACATCATCAGCAAAAAGAAAATTAAAAATTTAAATTTGAAACCAGAGTTTCTGCGAAAAAGCATTTGGATTCTTAAAAGGGAAATTTGATGACTTAAATACACTGTTCAGACATAGAAACAGTCTACTATATAAACATAGCATCTTGTGTGCTATATAATTAAATACTGATAATGCACTTGACCGTAACTTCTCGGAAATGGAGGATTTTAATGAAAATTTCTTGATAAGAAAATGTCCCTAGACCTTGTGGGGAAATATGTCAGGGGCCAACAAAGGGAAGATATTGCCATAATTTTTAAATGTAAAATGTGAGTATTTTGTAAATATTTTCTAATATATGTCTAATTTTAAATTAAATTTATCTTCCCTTTTTGAAAAAATCAATTAATGTATAAAAAATGGTTGCCAAAATATTATGCTATGAAATGTTGTTTGTTTAACCTCTCCAAACAAAATTTAGTATCAAATTAAACATGCGTCATAGTGTTAGTACTTGCATATTTTGGCGAAAGTGGAAATTCCGACATTTCATACATGATACTAAGGAAATTATATTTTTTAAAAGAAAACTGAATTTGAAAAACAAATTTGGGGTAAAGAAATTTATATTTTAAAAATTACATTAAAAACGCTTTTTTCATTCTTTTTAAAAGTATATTACTTGAACTATTAAAAGGATTCGGCACAATTGGGGAATTCAATAAAGAGCCAAAAATAAAAGGGCACCTATATCCTAAACAAAGTTTTTTAACATTTATCTTAAATTAAAACAGAATAATCTTGAAAGCTTCTCGTAAGGTTGCATGAAATTAAATGCAAATGATATAAGAATTAGACAGTTGAAAAAAAAAACATTTGGGTGACCAACAACCATCCCCCAAAACAACCCACGTAAAACTGTATTAACAAACTAAAATCGGACACATAAGACTAACTCATCGGCCGACGATAGCTAAAAGTGAAGCACTTTTTGAGGGTTTCCAAAAGCCTTAACGTCACACATTAGTGGAAAGAAGTGCAAACTTCTCAGGGCCAAAAAAGGGATTACTTTTTCTTCCCCCCTATCCACTGAAAACTTATTGTGGTTTGGATTGTGACAGCTAATTTTTTTTTTAAAAAAAAATTTAATTATGCATAATCTTTTGCAATAATTTTATACATTTGAGTATAATATTTATTTTTTATTTTTAAATATGTATTGTTATTTATAAGACTAGATTTTTAAAGTTTTGAATTTTAAAAAAATCGTCTAAATAGGTTTCGCCGGGGATGACCTTAGCTTTGACGCAGCAAACAGTTTTTTTAAATAAACAAACAATCTTCCCGTAACCAAAAATTGACAATATTAATAATGCATGGCAATATTGAAATTCTATAGCTACCGTAAAATTAGAAGTTGAATTACAAAGAAGTTGACATTCCATATTCCTCAAAAAAACGAAAATGTTACATAAAAATGTCATTTGGTTTGAAATATAAAAATTAACTTGAGGCTTTTATAGGGAAAAATTAATCTAAAAAAAAAAAAAAGATTGCTGCCCCACAAGTATGGAACTTAGGTAAGTAAAAGAAAAAAATAATTTTTTGGCTGACTATTGTACTTTCCCCTTTGAAGCTTTTTTTGCTCTTCTCTGAGCTCCCCCTTATACATAGTACGTTCGTATGTTTGTTGCCTATTGATTTTTTTCCCAAAAATGTTTGCAATTTTCTCCATATTTTAGACAATCTTCTCGAAATAAATTTCGATTTAAGAAAATTTTGCTTTAAGCTGGGAATGATTTGGAAATTTGTTCACGGGGATTAAGCATATTTTTATTAAAAACTCGTCTCGGGGCCCTTTCCTACGCCTTTTTCTCGAGGGGCGGAAGGCTAATGAACTGTCTGTTTAAAGTAGGGTGTACTTAATATTCTGTCTGATCCACTCTGGGGTTTTAGGGTGATCACTGCTTCCGAGGGAAACCCCGTTGCACTGTTGTTTTTGGGAAATGACCTACTAAGGTTCTTTCAACTGAAAAACTTTCTGATTCGTGCAATGGAACTTGTTCCTGCATGGCACCGCTGGGTTTTAAATAGTGTTTCTGGTATTAAAGGCCGATCAAAAAGGAAGGGCAAAGAATTTGGGGGGTTTTACACTATCGGAAATTTAAATCCCATTTGTTTAAACCCTTCCACCTACTTAACACTTTTCCCCGTCGTTCTGGGGGGTTACCCCCCCTTTTTTTTTTTCTTTTTTTTACTTCAAAAGCATTTTAAAAAATTTTTTGCATAAAACTAATTAGAGCCCCAGTAAAATGTATTATTAAAATTTTAACTTTTTTTGAGGTGGGTTTAAGAAACGACATCAATTTCTGGTACCTGGTCTGTTGAAGGGGGATCTATTTCCCAGTCTGGCCCTCAGACGCTCAAGGGGGTTCTGCCTTTGCAAAGTATACATCGCAAAAAAAAAACAAAGAGCTGCTCCCTCTGTCTGTAACGAAAATTTTTGTGTAGGTTTTTTGGGTTTACAGCAAGTGTTTCCAGCGCTTGGTTTAAAATATCTTTTTTACTTTGTTTTAGAATTTAAAAAAAGGGGGTGTTTTTTATTATCCTTTTTCTCTAAAAATTTAATTTTTAAAAAAAATAAGGTCATCATTTTTTTATTTATAAAACAAGACGTTGTAGTCAGAATTCTTTTAAGCTCGAATTTCTGTTTTCAAATGTTATTTTATATGATTTCCATTGTAGGAAAATTAAGTTTTTGTTATATTTATTGTTGGCTTTAAATTTGGCTACACGGGCCCTAGGGGAAAAAATTAATTTTAAATCCCCGCTTTTTTATTTAAAACAAACTTTTTTTTTAATGTATTAAATTAGAATTGGGAAAAAAGTTCGCATTCTCTGTAAAACATTTGGGTGATATTGAGACACAAAAACTACTTAAAAAAAAAACAAAAAAACTTTCCCCTCAAGAAGACACACACACATTTATGGACCCACACACCCCCACACCACCACACACATATTATTATTTTATTGTGTTTGTGTGTGGTGTGTTTTGTCTGTTTTTGGGGTTTGTGTGTTGGGGTTGTGTGGTGTGTGTATGTATATATATATATATTTTTAAAATTAATAATATATTTTATATATATATTAATATAAAATATTAAATATATATTATTTTTAAAAAATATTAAAATATATTATATTTATATAATATATATATATATTATATATATATATATATAATAATATATTAATTTTCTATATATATGTATATATATACATATATATATATATTATATATATTTTATATATCTATATACTATAAAATTATATATATATATTATATTATATATATTATATATATTAGACATACACACACACACACACACACACACACACCACAACCAAACAGCACCACACACACCACCACACACACATATATTTTAATAATGTGTGTGTGTGGGGGGTGTGTGGGGTGTGTGTGGCCCATGCATACATATGTGTGTGTGTCTTCTTGAGGGGAAAGTTTTTTTGTTTTGTTTTTAAGTATGTTTTTGTGTACTCAATATCATCCAAAAATTTACAGGAATGCGAACTTTGTTTCCACTTCTAAGTCTAATACATTAAAGAAAAGTTTGTTTTAAATAGAAAAGCAGGGATTTAAAATTAATGTTTTCCATATGGCCGTGTAGCCAATTAAAGCCAACAATAAATATAACTAACACTTATATATTTCCTACACTATTGGAAATCATATAAAATACACATCTTGCAACAGACTTCCGAGCTTAGACGAAATTTTGACTACAAACGTCCTTGTCTTATAAATAAAAATGATGACCATTATTTTTTTTAAAAATTAAAATTCTTAGAGTAAAAGGTAATAAAGAATCACTCCCATTTTTAAATTCTAAAACAAAGTAAAAGAAAAGATACTTTCAACCAAGCGCTGTGAAACACTTGCTGTAAACCAATATAACCTACACATAAACTTTTCGTTACAGACAGAGGGAGCAGCATCTTTGTTTTTGTTTGCGATGTATACGTTGCAAGAGGCAGACATCCCCTTGAGCTGTCTGAGGGTCCAGACTGGGAAATAGATACCCCTTCATACAGTACCAGGTACCAGTATCTGATGTCAGTTTTTTCTCAACCACCTTTGAAAAAGTTGAAATTTAATAATACACTTTCTCTGGCTCTAATTAGATTTATGCAAAAAATATTTTAATGCATTTGACAGTAAAAAGAAAGAAAAAAAAATAAGGGGGGGTAACCCACCAGTAACGACAAGGGAAGTGTTAAGTAGGTGGAATGGATTAACTAATGGACTTAATTCCTGATAGTGTAAAACCACCCAAATTCTTTGTCCTTCCTTTTGGATCGGCCATTATATACCAGAACACACTATTTAGAAACCCAGGGTGCCATGCAGGAACAATGTTCCATTGCACGAATCCAGCAAGTCTTTCATGTTGAACAGCACACCTTAGTAGGTCAGTTCCAAAACAACCAGTGCAACAGGGTTCCTCGGAAGCAGTGACTCAGCCTGAAAGCCCAGCAGTGGATCAGACAGAATATTAAGTACAGCCTACTTTACAACAGACAGTTCATCTAGCCTTTCCTGCACCTCGCAGAACAAGGCGTAGGCTAAGGCCCCCCGAGCTACAGAGTTATTCAATGAAATATGCTTAATGCGTGAACAAACTTCAAAATCATTCCCATGCTTCAAGCAAAATATACGTTAAATCGAAATATTATCGAGAAGATTGTCTCAAATATGGAGAAAATTGCAAACATTGTTGACAAACTCAATGAGGCAACAAACATATTCGAACGTCACTATGTACTAAGGGTGAGCTCAGAGAAGAGCAAATAAAGCTTCTAAGAAAGTACAATAGTCATGCTCAATAAAATTATATTTTTCTTTTACTTACCTTAAGTTCCATACTTGTGTGGCAGCAATTCTTTTATTTTTTTCTACGATTAAGTTTTTACCTATGAAGCCTCAAGTTAATTATTATATTTCAAACCAAATGACATTTTTTATGTAACACTTTCGTTTTTGAGGAATATGGAATGATCAACTTCTTTGTAATCTCAACTTCTAATATTTACGGTAGCTATAGATATTTCAATATTGCCATGCATTATTAATATTGCTCAATTTGTGGTTACAGGCAAGATTGATTGATTATTTAAAACTGTTTGCTGCGTCAACAGCTAAGGTCATCACCGGCGAATACCTAGTTAGACTGATTTTTTTAAATATTCAAAACATTAAAAATCTTAAGTCTTATAAATAACAATACATATATTAAAAATCAAAAATAAATATTATACTCTAAATGTATAAAATTATTGCATAAGCATTATGCATAATTAAATTTTTATTGAAAATATTAGTCTGTCACAATCCTAACCCACAATACAGTTTTCAGTGGATATGGGGAAGAAAAGTACATGCTTCTTTGGTCTGAGAATGTTGCACTTCTTTCCACTACATGTGTGACCGTTAATGGCTCTTGGCATCCCTCACAAAGTGCTTCACTTTTAGCCATCATCGGCCCATGAGTCAGTCTTATGTGTCCGATTCTTAGTCTTGTTAATACAGTTTCTACGTGTTGATTGGGATGGTTGTTGGTCACCCAACATGTTTTCTTTTTTCAACTGTCTAATTCTTATATCAGTTGCATTTAATTTCATGCAACCTTTACGAGAAAGCTTTCAAGATCCTATTCTGTTTAATTTCAAGATCAATGTTAAGAACTTTGTTTAGGATATAGGCTGACCTTTTATGTTGGCTTCTTTATTGAATTGCAATTGTGCCGAATACTTTTATATAGTTCAAGTAATATACTGTATAACGTAATGAAAAGAAGCGTTTTTAATGTAACTTTTAAAATATAAACTTTCTTTACTCCGAATCTGTCTTTCTGAATTACAGTTTTCTCTTAAAATATAATTTCCTGTAGTATCATGTATGAAATGTCAGTGATATCTTCCACTTTCTGCTCAAAATATGCAAGTACTATACACTATGATCGCATGATTAATTGATACTCAATTTGTTTGGAGAGGTTAAACAAACAATCATTTCATATGCACTAATATTTTGGCAAACATTATTTATACACTCTACATTTGATATTTTATTCACAAAAGGGAAGTATCAATTTACACTTACAAATTATGACATATATTAGAAATTATATTTACAAAATACTACTATCACTTTACATTTACAAATTATGTGCAATATCTTCCCTTTGTTGGCACCTGACATATTTCCCACAAGGTCTACGGGTACATTTTCTTCATCTAAGAAATTTTCATTTACCAATCCTCCATTCTCGAGAAGTTGACGGTCAAGTGCATTATCAGTAGTTATATTATATAGCACACAAGATGCTATGATTATATAGTAGACTGTTTCTATGTCTGAATCAGTGTATTTAAGTCATCTAAATCTTCCTTTTAAGAATCCAAATGCATTTTCTGCAGCAACTCTGGTTTTCGAATTAATTTAATTTTTCTTTTGCTGATGATGTTGTAAATTACCAACACTTTTGTATGGCACTAGTAAATGTGTTCAATGGAAAGGCTGGTATTGTTCAGATGGAAATTACTTATTTCGTGTCCGTTAATATTAACCAAAAATATGTTATTCTGAGCACTCCAGTATTATGTGCTTATGACAGTTCGAGATTGAC
>NW_023639869.1:0-11766 GCF_015228065.2 Penaeus monodon
AAAAATTTTTTTTTATTAAATTTTTATTAAATTTTATTATTTTATTTTATTAATTATTAAATTTTTATTTATGTAATTATGATTATTTATATAATTTAATATTATTTAATATTATATTATTATTTATAATATTTATTATTATATTATTATAAATGATTATAAATTATTATTATATTATTATTATTACTATTATTATTATTAGTATATTGCAAAAAATCTATTATAACTGTAATAATAAAATAATAATAATAAGTATTAATATAATAATATGCTATGGTATAATTTGTTATTGTATTATTATTTAATTATTAATCATTATTATTTGTACTGGTATATAATTGCCATAAAAATTAGTTATTATAACAGTAAATAATTACAGTAATAACGATATAATTAAGATAATGATATAAAAATTATTATAAAATCTTATTATGATATATTATTATACTATTTTATTAGTTGTGGTTATTATATTAAAAAAATATACTAACTCCAATATTGCAATAATAATGAAAAATTGCAATAATGATGAATAATAATTGCAATAATGAGATAATGATGATGATAATGATGATAATGATGTAATGATGATAACGAATAATATGATATACTGATAATAATGATGATAATAACAGGATTTGTCCATATATAATATAAAAAGGTATAATAAAAACATTCCCAAAAGTCGAAAAAGCGGAAAATTAGCGAAATATAGCCTTTTGAGAGTATACTCCAAAAATGACGTTTTTTCCCGATTCTTGGGTATTTCGGCAATTATTAGGGTAATATGACAATAATTACCAGAATTGTATAATCAAACTAATAATGATGGTAAAGTGAGAATAAGAGAATTTTGATAAACATTGAATATTATTATATTATTATTATTATTATTATTATTATTATTATTATTATTATTATTTATATTATTACTATTATCTTAATTATTAGTATTATTGCCAAAAAATCTATTATAACTGTAATAAAAACAATATAATAATAAAGTATAAGTATAATAATATAATTGATAGTGATTATAATATTGGTATAGTATTATTATTGTAATTATTCTCATCATTATTATTGTACTGGTAGTATATTGCAAATATAATTAGTATAACAGTAATAATTACAGTAATAACGATACTAATTAAGATAATGATATAAATAATTATTTATAAAATCGTTATTATTGTATTATATTGTTATTTACTCATTATTATTGTTGTGGTATTAGTATTATTGCAAAGATATATTAATCATAACTCAATAATTGCAATAATATGATAACAATGGCAATAATGATGATACTAATTGAAAAATGATGATAATGATGAGATAATGAGATAATGATGATAATGATGCTGATAACGATAATAATGATGATAATCATGATATAATGATGATAATAACAGGAATTGTCGTCCATATATAATATAAAAGTATAAGAAAAAACATTCCAAAGTCGAAAAAAGCGGCAAAATTAGCGAAATATAGCCTTTTGAGAGTATAATCCAAAATGACGTTTTTTTCGATTTACTTTGGGTATTTCGGCAATTATTAGGGTAATAATGATAATAATACCAGAATTGTATTAATCACTAACAATAATTATGGTAAAAGTGAGAATAAGAGATCTTGTAACATTTGAATATTATTAATATTATTATTATATTATTATTATTATTATTTATTATTAGTATATATTATTATCATTATTATTATTATTATTAATTCATATTATCTTAATTATATTATTTATTGCAAAAAAATCTATTAAACTGGAATAAATAAACAATAATATAATAAGTATAAGTATAATAATCATAATGCTAGTGGTTATATATTTGTTATTAGTATTATTATTCGTATTATTATCATCATTATTATGTGTACTGGAGTATAATTGCAAAAATAATTATTATAACAGTAATACTTACAGTAATAACCGATACTAATAACGATAAGGATATAAATAATTTTATAAAATCGTTTATTATTTATTATGATTGTATTACTATTATATTGTTGTGGTGATTAGTATTTATTGACAAAAATTATACTATAACTCCAATAATTGCAATAATAATGATAACAAATTGCCAATAATGATGATAATAATTGCATAATGATGATAATGATGATGATAATGGTGATAATTGATGGTAATGATGATGATAACGATAAATAATGCGATAATCATGCAGAATAATTGATGAAAATACAGGAAATTGTGTCCATAATAATATAAAAAAGGTATAAGAAAAACACTCACAAAAGACGAAAAAACCGCAAAATCTAGCGAAATCTAGCCTTTTGAGAGTTACTCCAAATGACTGTTTTTCGATGTCTTTGGGTATTTCGGCCATTATTAGGGTACTAATGATAATAATTACAGAATTGTATTAATCATCACAATACTGATGGTAAAAGTGAGAATAAGAGAATTTTGATAACATTTGAATATTATTAATATGATTATTATATTAATTATATTATTATTATGATTATTATTGATTTATTAGTATATTATTATTATTATTATTATTTAGTTAGTACTATTATCTTTATAATTAGTATTATTTACCAAAAAATCTATTATAACCTGTAATAATAACAAGAATAATACTAAGTTAAGTATAATAAATAATTAATGCTAGTGGTTATAATATTGTTATTAGTATATTATGTAATTATTATCATCATTATTATTTTATGGTAGTATACTTGCAAAAATAATTATTATAACTAGTAATAATTACTTAATAACGATACTATTAAGGATATGATATAAATAATTATTATAAAATCGTTATTATTGTTATTAGATTGTTAGTAATATTAGTATTGTTGTGGTTATTAGTATTATTGCAAAATCTATTACTATAACTCCAATAATTGCAATAATAATGATAACAATTGCAATTAATGATGATAATAATTGAATAATGAACGAGATGATGATGATATGATGATAATGATGTTAATGATGATGATAACGATTAATAATGAGATAATCATATAAGAATGATGATAATAACAGGAAGTGGGTCCATATATAATAAAAAAAAGGGATAAGAAAAACATTCCCAAAAGTCGAAAAAGCGGCACAAATCTAGCGAATATAGCCTTGAGAGTATTACTCCAACTGACGTTTTTTCGATTTCTTGGGTTATTTCGGCAATTATAGGGTAATAAATGATAATAATTACCGAATTGTATTAATCATAACAATAATGATGTAAAAGTGAGAATAAGAGAATTTGATAACATTGATATTATAATATTATTATATATTAGTTATTATTATTATTAGGATAGTGATGTATTTATGATTATTATTATTATGGATTATTACGATTGATTATTATTACTATTGATCTTAATATTAGTATTATTGCCAAAAAATCTATTATGCACTGTAATAATAACAATAATAATGAATAAAGTATAAGTATAATAATAATAATGCTAGTGGTTATTAATATTGTTACTAGTATGATATTGTAATTATTATCATCCTTATTATTTGTACTGGTAGTATAATTGCAAAAATAATATTATAACGTAATAATTACAGTAATAACGATACTCAATTAAGATAATGATATAACATAAAATTTATTATAAATCGTTATTATTGTTATTATTATTGTTATTACTTTATTATTGTTGGGTTTAGTATATGCAAAAATATCTACTATTAACCCAATAATTGCAATAATAATATAACAATGCAATAAGGATGATAATAAATTGCAATAATGATGATAATGATGATGATAGTGATGATAATGATGACAATGATGATGATAACGATAATAATGATGTAATGCCTGATAATATGATGATAATAACAGGAATTGTGTTCCATATATAATTAAAAAAGGTATAAGAAAAAACATTCCCAAAAAGTCGAAAAAGCGGCAAAAATCTAGCGAAATATCGCCTTTTGAGAGTATACTCCAAAATGACGGTTTTTTCGATTTCTTGGGTATTTCGGCAATTTTAGGGTATATTGAAAAATTCAGAATGGTATTAATCATAACATAATGATGGTAAAGTGAGAATAAAGAGAAGTTGATAACATTTGAATATTATTATATTATTTCTATTATTATTATCTCTTATTATTATTATTATTATTATTATTATATTATTATTATATTATTATTATTATTTTATTATTATTATTATTACATTATCTTACTTATAGTATTATGCAAAAAATCTATTATAACTGTAATAATAACAATAATAATTAATAAAGTATAAGTATAAAAGTATAATGTAGGGGTTATAATATTGTTATTAGATTTATTATTGTAATTATTATCATCATTATTATTGGCTACTGGTAGTATAAATTGCAAAAATAATTATCATACAGTCATAAAATTACAGTAATAACGATAATAATTAAATAATGATATAAATAATTATTATAAAATGTATTATTGTTATTATTATTGTATTACTATTATATGTTTGTGGTATTAGTATTATGCAAAAATACATATATAACTCTAATAATTGCAATAATAATGATAACAATTGCAATAATGATGATAATTAATTGAATAATGGATGAAAGTGATGATGGATAATGATGATAATGATGATAATGATGATGATACCGATAATAATGTGATAATCATTGATAATAATGGAGATAATAACAAGAATTGTGTCCAGATATAAATAAAAAAAAGTATAAGAAAAACATTCCCAAAAGTCGAAAAAGCGGCACAACTAGAGAAATATAGCTTTTGAGAGTATACTCCCAAATGACGTGTTTTCGTCTTTGGGTATTTCGGCAATTATTAGGGTATAATGATAATTAATTACCAGAATTGTATTAATCATAACAATAATGATGGTAAAAAGTGAGAATAAGAGAATTTGATACATTTTGAATTATTATTAAATTATTATATTATTATTATCTTATTATTATTATTATTATTATTATTATTATTATTATTATTTTATTATTATTATTATTACATTATCTTAATTATAGTATTATTGCCAAAAATATCTATTATAACTGTAATAATAAACATAATAATAATTAAGTATAAGTATAATAATATAATGCTAGTGGTTATCATATTGTCTAGTATTTTATTGTAATTATTATCACATTATTATTTGTACTGGTAGTAAATTGCAAAAATAATATATATAACAGTAATAATACAGTAATAACGCGATACTAATTAAGATAATGATATAAATAATTATTATTAAAATCTTATATTGTCATATTATGTTATTACTATTATTATTGTTGTGGTTATTAGATTATTGCAAAAATATATACTATACTCCAATAATTTGCAATAATAATGATAACAATTGCAATAATGATGATAATAATGCACTATGATGATAATGATGTGATAATGATGATAATGATGATAATGAGATGATAACGATAATAATGATGATCATAATGATACTACTGATGATAATAACAGAATTGGTCCATATATAATATAAAAAGGTATAAGAAAAATCTTCCCTAAAGTCGAAACAAAATGCGGCAAAATCTAGCGAAATATAGCCTTTTGGAGTATACTCCAAACTGGACGTTTTTTCCCGATTTCTTGGGTATTTCGCAATTATTAGGTAATACTGATTAATAATTACCAGAATTGTATTAAACATAAACAAATAATGATGTAAAGTGAGAATCAAGAGAATTTGATTAACATTGATATTATTAATACTACTAGGATTATTATTAGTGTATATTATATTTATTATTATTATTATTATTATTATTATTATTATTATTATTAGTATTATTATTATTACTATTATCTAATTAGTAGTATATTGCCAAAAAAAAATCTGTATTATAACTGTAATAATAACAATAATTAATATAAGTATAAGTATAATAATAATATGCTAGTGTATAATATTGTGTATTAGTATTATTATTGTAATTATTATCATCATTATTATTTGTACTGCGTAGTATAATTGTAAAAATAATTATTATAACAGTAATAATTACAGTAATAACGATATAATTAAGATAATTATATAACTAATATTATAAATCGTTATTATTGTATTATTATTTGTTATACTATTATTATTGTCGTGGTTTATTATTATTATGCAAAAAGATATTATATAACTCCAATAATTGACAATAATAATGATAACAATTGCAATAATGATGATCAATAATTGCAATAATGATGATAATGATGATGATAATGATGAAAGTGATGATAATGATAACGATAATAATGATGATAATCACGATAATAATGATGAAATAAACAGGATTGTGCTCCATATATAGATAAAAAGGTATAAGAAAAACATTCCCAAAAGTCGAAAAGCGCAAAATCTCAGCGAAATATAGCCTTTGAGTAGTATACTCCAAATGACGTTTTTCGAGTCTTTGGGTATTTCGGCAATTATTCGGGTATAATGATAATCATTACCAGAAATTGTATTAATCTAACAATAATGATCGGTAAAAGTGAGAATAAAGAGAATTTGATAACATTTGAATATTATTAATATTATTATTATTATTATTATTATTATTATTATTATTATTATATTAGTATTATTTAATTTTATTATTATTATTATTAGCATTACTATTATCTTAATTATAGTATTATTGCCAAAACAAAATCTATTATAAACTGTAATAATAACAGAAAAATAATAAGTATAAAGTATAATAATAATAATGATAGTGGTTAGATGTTATTAGTATTATTATTGTAATTATAATCATCACTTATTGTACTGTAGTAAATTGCAAAATAATTATATAACAGTAATAATTACCGTAATATAACGATACTTAATATTAAGATAATGATATAAATAATTATTATAAAAATCGTTATATGTTATGATTATTTGTATTTACTATTATTATTGTTGTGTATTAGTATTATTGCAAAAATATATACTATAACTCAAATAATTGCAATAATAATGATAACAAATTGCAATAATGATGATAATAATTGCAATAATGATGATAATGATGATGATAATGATGATAATGATGATAATATGATGATAACGATTAATAATGATTGATAATCTGATAATAATGATGATAATAACAGATTGTGCCTTAATAATATTAAAAAGGTATAGAAAAACATTCCCAAAATGTCCCCGAACAAAGCGGCAAAAATCTAGCGAAATATAGCCTTTTGAGAGTATACTACAAAGGACGTTTTTCGATTTCGTTGGGATTTCGGCAATTATTAGGGTAATAATGATAATGAATTACCAGAATTGTATTAATCATAACAATAATGATGGTAAAAGTGAGACATAAAGCGATTTGATACATTTGAATATAATTAATATTATTATTATTATAATTAAAATAATTATATTATTATTATTATTATTATTATAATTAATATTATTATTAATATTATATTACTATTATCTTAATATTAGTATATGCCAAAAAATCTATTTAACTGTAATAATAACAATAATAATAATAAGTATAGTATAATAATAATAATGCTAGTGGTATAATATTGTATAGTAATTATTGTAATTATTATCATCATTATATTTGTACGGGTAGTATATGCAAAAATCATTATTATAAAGTAATAAATTCCCCCCCCAGTAATAAAAGATACTAATTAAGATAATGATATAAATAAATTATAAAATCGTTATTATTGTATTATTATTGTATACTATTATTATTGTTGTGGTATAGTATTATTGCAAAAATAATACTATAAATCCAATAATTGCCAAATAATAATGATAACAATTGCAATAATGATGATTAATATGCAATAATGATGATAATGATGTGATAAAATGATGATATGTGATAAGGTGATGATAACGATAATAATGATGATAATTAATGATAATAATGATGATAATAACAGGAATTGTGTCCATATATAATATAAAAAGGTATAAGAAAAACATTCCCAAAAGTCGAAAAAGCGGCAAAATCTAGCGAAATATAGCCTTTGAGGTATACTCCAAAATGACGTTTTTCGATTTATTTGGGTATTTCGGCAATTATTAGGGTAATAATGGATATAATACAGAATTGTATTAATCATAACACATAATGATGGTAAAAGTGAGAATAAGAGAATTTGATAAACATTTGAATTATTATTTAATATTATTATTATATTATTATTATATTATTATTATTATTATTATTATATTTATTATTATTATTATGATATTATTATTATTATTATTACTATTATCTTAATTATTAGTATTATGCAAAAAATCTAAGTTTATAAAACTGTAATTAATAACAATAATAATAATAAGTATAAGTGTTAATAATAATAATGCTAGGGTTATAATATGTATTAGTATTATTATGTAATTATTATCACATTATTATTTGTACTGGTAGTATAATTGCCAAAATATTATTATCAACAGTAATAATTACAGTAATAAGATACTAATTAAGATAATGATATAAATAATTATTTAAAATCGTTATTATTGTTATTGTATTGTACACTATATTATTGTTGTGGTGATAGTATTATTGCAAAAAGATATACTAAACTCCAATAATTGGCAATAATAATGATAAACAATTGCAATAATGATGATAATAATTGCAATAATGATTGATAATGATGATGATAATGATGATAAATGATGATGATAACGATAATAATGATGATAATCATGATAATAAATGATGATAATCAACAAGAATTGTGCCCATATATAATATAAAAAAGGTATAAGAAAAACATTCCCAAAAGTCGAAAAAGCGGCAAAATTAGCTGAAATATAGCCTTTTGAGAGTGCTACTCCAAAATGACGTTTTATCGATTTCTTAGGGTATCGGGCAATTATTTTAGGGTAATAATGATAATAATTACCAGAATTGTATTATCATAAACAATATGATGGTAAAAGTGAGAATAAGAGAATATTGATAACATTTGAATATCATTATTATTATTATATTACTATTATTATTATTTTATTATTATTTATTATTAATTATTATTATTATTATTATTATTTTTATTATTACTATTTCTTAAATATTAGTATTATTGCCAAAAAATCTATTATAACTGTAATAATAACAATAATAATAATAAGCTATAAGTATAATAATAATAATGCTAGTGGTTATATATTGTTATTAGTATTATATTGTAATTATTATCATCATTATATTTGTATGGTAGTATAATTGCAAACATACATTATTAAACAGTAATAATTCATAATAACGATCTAATTAAGATAATGATATAAATAATTATTAAAATCGTTATATTGTTATTATTATTGTTTTTACTATTATTATTGTTGTGGTTATTAGTATTATTGCAAAAATATATACGATAACTCCAATAATTTACAATAATAATGATAAACAATTGCAATAATGATGATAATAATTGCAATACTGATGATAATGATGATGATAAGATGATAAGATGATAATGATGATGATAACGATAAGAATGAGATAATAATGATAATAATGATGATAATACAGGAATTGTGTCCATATATAATATAAAAAAGTATTAGAAAAACATTCCCAAAAGTCGAAAAAGCGGCAAAATCTAGCGAAATATAGCTCTTGAGGGTTATACTCCAAAATGACGTTTTTTCGATTTCTTTGGGTTATCGGGCAATATTAGGGTCAATAATGATAAATAATTACCAGAATGTATTACCATAACAATAATGTGGTAAAAGTGAGAATAAAAGAGAATTTGATAACATTTGAATATTATTAATATTAGTATTATTATTATGATTATTATTATTTAGTATTATTAGTATTATTATGATTATTATTAGTATTATTATGATTATTCACTACTATTATCTTACATTATTAGTATTATTGCCAAAGAAATCTATTATAACTCGTAATAATAACAAGAATTAATAATAAGAAAAGTATAATAATAATTAAGCTAGTGGTTATAATATTGTTATTAGTATTTTTAGGATTGTAAATTATTTATATCATTATTATATGTACTGGTAGTATAATTGCAAAAAAATAATTATTATAACAGTAATTAATACAGTAATAACGCTACTAATTAGATAATGATATAAAATAATTATATAAAATCGTTATTATTGTTATTATTATTGAGATTGAATATTATTATTGTTGTGGTTATTAGTATTATTGCAAAAATATAGACTATAAACTCAATAAATTGCAATAATAATGATAAACAATTGCAATAATGATGGAAATAATTGCAATAACTGATGATAATGATGATGATAATGGATGATAATGGTGATAATGATGATGATAACGATAATAATGATGATAAATAATGATAATAATGATGAAATAACAGGAATGGGTCCATATATAATATAAAAAAGGTATAAAAAACATTCCCAAAGTCGAAAAGCGGCAAAATAGCGAAATATAGCCTTTTGAGATATACTCCAAATGACGTTTTTTCGATTTTTTGGGTATTTTCGTCAATTATTAGGGTAATAATGATAATATTACCAGAATTGTATTAATCATAACATAATGATGTAAAAGTGAAATAAAGAGAATTTTGATAACATTTGAATATTATTAATATATATTATTATTATTATATTATTATTATTATTATTATTATTATTATTATTTTATATATTATTTATTATTATTATTATTATTTTACTTATTAATTATATTATTGCCAAAAAATCATTATAACTGTAATAATAACAATAATAATAATAATATAAGTATAATAATAATAATGCTAGTGGTTATAATTTGTTTTATTATATTATTGTATTATTATCATCATTATTATTTTTACTGGTAGTATATTGCAAAATAATTATATAACAGTAATAATTACAGTAATAACGATACTAATTAAATAATATAAATAATTATTATAAAATCTTATTATTGTTATTATTATTGTTATTACTATTATTATTGTTGTGGTTATTAGTATTATTGCAAAAAAATATACTATAACTCCCAAAAATTGCAATAATAATGATAACAATTCAATAATGATGATAATAAAATTTCAATAAAATGATAATGATGTGATAATGATGAAATGATGTATATGAGATAACGATAAAAATGATGATAAACATGATAAATGATGATATAAAAGGAATTGTGTCCATATATAATTAAAGGTATAAGAAAACATTCCCAAAGTCGAAAAGCGGGAAAATCTGCGAAATATACCTTTTGGAGTATACCAATCGTTTTTTTCGATTCTTGGGTATTCGGAATTATTAGGTAATAAGATAATATTCCGAATTGTATTAAACATAACATATGATGAAAAGTGAGAATAAAGAAAATTTTTATAACATTTGAATATTAATTAATATTATTAATTATTATTATTATTATTATTATTATTATTATTATTATTATTATTTATTTACTATTATCCTTATTATTATATTATTGCAAAATCATTTTAAATGTATAAACAATAAAATAATAAGTATAAGTATAAAAAAAATGCTAGTGGTTTAATATGTATTAGTATTATTATGTCATATTTCATCATTTTTTGTACTGGTAGTATAAATTTCAAAATATTATTATAACAGTTAATACAGTAATACGATACTAATTAAGATATGATAAATAATTTTATAAAATCGTATTATGTTATTATATTGTTATTACTATTATTTTGTTGTGGTTATTAGTATATTGCAAAAATTATACTAATTAACTTTCCAATAAATTTTTAAAATATT
>NW_023639870.1:0-42500 GCF_015228065.2 Penaeus monodon
CGCCGGTTCGCTGCGCCATCAAAGGGAGCGCCTTCCAGACGCTACCCATACAATAACCCAAATTTATCTTTACAGGTTCCCTGTCAACACGGAGCCGGGTCATAAATTTCCTTTCAGCAATAAGTCTCCAAGTCATCGTAGTACACTTTGGGAGGGTAAGTAAATTTTTTACGAAAGACACTTTTTTGCAGCCTCCTTAGCCCCTAAGCAATATATGAAGGGTATGGGGGCCCCCGAGGGAACTGACGTCCCCCCGCCAACGAGCTCTCCCCGACCTGCCCAAAGTCCCAGGGGGTCGCTGAACTCCCATTTTTAGTCCCTCCCTGAGACCCCGCTTTTTTTTAACTTTAATTTTTTTTTGGGTTTTTATATTTTTTTTTTTTCCTGAAATGCTTTTATTTTTCAGGGGGGCTACCGTGTTTTTTTTACTTTTGTTTTTTTAATGAAATTTTTTGTTATTATGTATTTAAAGTAAGTTTAAGGGAAAGATTTTCTTATTTTTAATGTTTTTTTTAAGTCATTTAATTTTAAGTTCATTTTTTTATTTTAAAGTCTTTTCGAGTTTTATTTTTAAAGATTTGGGTTTGTTTTTTTGGAGGTTTTAATTTTTAAATTTTCTTGTTTTCTTTCTTATCTTTTTTTTTTTGGTGTTTTTTTAGATTTCGTGGTCATCGCCCGTATTTCCGGATTTGAAATCATCCCCTGCCGGTTTTGTAAAAGAGGGAAATATACTAATCCTTTTCCCCTTTCCAAAAGATTTTTGGCTCTAACTTCTAGTTGTTGGCAGTTCCTCGCCCCCTCGCCCCTGAGCGCCCATACAGTCAGCACCTTCCCCTGACTAAAGGTGGAAAGTTGTAAAATGTCCGTCCAACCGAAGAATAAGTCGTCAACGCTAAAAAAGGTGAACCCCTTGTGTTTCAGTAAAAGTACCCTTGCCTCCTGTGAACCACACCCCTAAAAATGAGCAGGGCGAGGAAGGGAGGGCAAAATCGATGCCCCTTTCTCAGGCCCCCACATCTGTAAAAAGAGTGAGATAGAAGAGGAAAGAATTGCAAAGCAAACATTCATCCCACCTCGCCGTGACCGGGGGGAGGGGAAAAACCCCTATCCCACCCGTAAAAAACATAGGGAAGGGAAGAGGAGAAAAAGAAATCCAATCTCTGAAATAAAAAAATCGGAAACAATAAAACTGAAAAACAAAAAACAATAAGGAGAAAAAAACAGTCATGAAAGGGACACGGGGGGAAAAACAAAGCATTCTTTGTGTAGGAAAACCGCAGAGAAGGGGGACTTTTTCTTTCCCCGTGAAACAAAAACTGTCTGGCCGTTCGGAAAGAAAATTTTCAGCTTAGGGGGAGAATTGTCAATTTGGTTTTTCATCGCAGCATTTGTATTTTTCCTGATTTATCATGTTTCCCCGAAAGCCATGGGGGGTTTCTGGAAGGCCGAAAATGTAGGAATAAAAAAACTAGTTTTTTAAGGGGGAGTTTTTGCTTTTAAAGGGGCACACATACCTATACCGGACAAGGGTAAAATATAAAAAATAAAGAATTTCCAAGAATACAGCTAAACTCTTTCAACTGAAAACTCAAGAGAGTTTTGGGGCTTTTGAAAAGCAATTATAAAAAAAGAAGAAGTTTTTTTTACGTTGGGATATAATATGAAATATATATACGTAAAGGTTTCTTTTGTGAGGTTTAATATTTTTTTGTGCGTGGGGGGTTTTTTGTTGGGGGGCGTATGAGGGGTAAGGGTTCATTTTGGTTTACTTTCCCCCCGTTGGACGGCGGCTTCGAGTCCCCCAAAACCTCATGTCAACCATGGTCGGTGGTTCCCCTTCTATGGTTTGGCACTCTATTCCGAGCTCCACACCTGAACACATTGTAAGTTGTTTACACTTTTGTATTTCCTGTATATACTGTTGGTGAATTGATTAAGAAATATAATGCAGTAAAGTGCAATGAACCGAAGTGATGGAAGGAAAAGTTTAAATTAACTTTTTACTTATTGCAGCCTCCTGCTATTAGAACTGGGCTACATTTTGATAGCGGGCAGCCCGCCTCCACCAGTGGCTCCTTTAGGACGAATCTACCCCAGGTCCCTGAATCAAAGGGCTGGAAACCTTCACTCCGTTCCACCGACATTTCACCGAAAAACTACTGCAATCACGAGTGTTTTTTTTTTATCTTGTATTTGTGTGAATTTTACGTTTTTGAGGAATATAACTATGAAAATGCAATATCGTATTTAATATGCCCCCCAGATGATCTATATCCCAGAGGGTACCATAAAAAAAACCTATGGTTAATTGCAAATAAAGATCAAAAGCAAAGAAACCATGGACAATCTGGCGCAGTGATTTGGAACCACGGGCATATACACACACATCTATGTGTATATATAAATGTATGTATATACACATATAATATATATATATATATATATATATATATATATATATATATATATATATATATATATATAAAAACCTGACGGACCCAGTTGTGGGAGTTCTTCAAGCGCAAAACACCAAAGCACGCAGGAGTCCTTTGGGTACCCCGGGGGAAAGGCAGAATCCATCCCCCGGGAGACAAGGAGGCCACGAAGGTGTCGCAGGCTCGGCTGAATGGTGCGGGGGGGGACTTGGCCCCTGCTGAGAAGGGAAAAGGGAAATTTTATCAAAAACCTTGTGACGGGCCTTTTTTGGGAAAAGACCTTCGCCCGCCTCCCAAAGCCCTGAGAAAGCTGAACTTAAGCCTTCTAGAAAGATGACGCGTCCGCTCAGTGGATGGACAGATCATCTCGATCGGGGGGGTTCGTGAACTTTGAGGTGAGATTTTGAGGGTTTACCGGTAACCCCCAACGTTAGTTTGGATGCACGTGGTATCAAACACCTTCCCAGACCCATCATCTGAGGAACCCCCTTTCCCTAATGGAGGTTAAGGATGGCGATTTCCATGCTGAATGTAGGAAAGCCACAGGGTAGTAATCCCTGCTGAAAAATGCTAAGGGTGGGGGTGAACATGGGGTTGCATGTTCTTGATGCCATCTGGCAGTCTATTACCCTTCCCCCGCCTGTTGAGGGGTGTGGTCACCCTCTCGAAAGGGGAAAGGGGGTCGTTGGGGTGTAGCAACTACCGTGGGTTACATGCTCGCATACCAGGCAAAGTTTTCGCCCACATTCTTCTGAAATGGATCCCTACCGCCCACTAGCACCCAAGACTGGAACAATCGGATCCACTCCCGAAAGTCCCCAAAAGACGCGTCTTTGCGCTTCGAGTAATTGTGGAACGTCGTCGTGGTTCGGGCGTGGGTTGCTTTCAGCCCACATCGACCTAAAAAAGGCGTTTGAATCATGATCGAGAATCGCTAGGGAGATTTTTTAGATTCAAGGAATTCCAACCAATTAGGCCTAAAGCAAGTCTATACGAAAGTGCGTAAAGTGGTGGGGCCGACAAAAATTCTTCCCCGTTAATTTTAGGGGGGAGGGAAGGCACCAAACTTTTCAAAACCTCATGGGGCTGGTAATGGGAGAGTTATACCCCAAGTCAGTGTGGAGCAACACTGGGGAATATCAGGTTCAGATCTTTCTTTGCTGATGTGCTTCCCGTCCTATCTGAGTCCCTGGGGTCACTGGGGACGGGCCCTTTATGCATTTTGCAATGAGGTGAAAAGGCCTTATGCCTAGAGGTCTCCGGTTATTCAGGACTTTGGGTGCCTATTAGGGGAACCCGTTCACGTTTTTCGGTGGGGCGTTTAAATTACAGAGAGCTTTTCATACCTTATAGCGTAGCAGTAGACACAAGTTTGCAACAGGAGCCATGAACTCACCAAAAAGAGCATTTGGAGATGTTGGACCTATGCAGAAGGACCAAACTTGTTCCCTTAAGGACTTGATACTGCCAGTTTTGCTCATGGAAACGAAACCCGGACGCTATCTAGTGCCTTGGGGTTCATCTTGATGCTTTTGATCATGGGGTAAATTGGGAGGACTTGTGTCCAAACGAAGGGTGACCCTGAGACGCATGGAAAACCCGTTTCTTTTCTTAAAACGGACGCCCAACTACATTGGGGACCTGGCTCGCTTTCCCTGTGATGACCCTACCCATCAGGGTTTTTTCTTTAGAAAAATCCTGGGGGGAGGGGGCCCCTGGGAAAGACCTAGGAGGCCATGGTTTTGGGCGCTCAATGAGATCTGTCGCGAGGAATGTGATGGGGCCCAAGGCGCTTGGGGGCCGCTATGAGGGAGCCTCTTGGGGGGAAGGAAGGGTTTTATGTAACCACACACAACACACCACACCACACTCCACACACCAAAAAAACCCCACACACACACCACAACACACACACACACCACACCACCCCCCCACACACACACACACAAACCCATGACGCACCAACACACACCAAAAAACCACACCACAAAAACCCACACACACACACCCACACCCACACACAACACACACACACCAACAACAAACACACACAAAAAACACCACACACAACACCAATTAATAATATATAAATATATTTTATATATAATATTATATATTAATATATTTATTTATGGTCATTTCAAAAATATTTTACTTTGTTGTATATATATAATATATTAATATATATATTATATATATATATATATATGTTTTGGGGGTGTTGTGTGTGTGTGTGGGGTGTTTGTGTGTTGGGTTTTGGTGGCTTGGGTGTGTGTGTGTGTGTTGTATTTTGTAGGTTTATATGTATATACGTGGTTTTAGGATTTTTTGTTTTTTGTATTTAAATTTAACACCCTGCAAAAAATAATTTTTTAAAATTTCTTTTGGGAAAAATAACCCTAGTAAAGTGTTCCATAGTTTCTTTCCGTTTTATTAATTTGTACAAAAATAACTGTAGTAAAGCAAAAAGGGAAAATTTTGCTGGGAATTCAAAATCATGTGGCTCAGGATTTACAATTTTTCATAAACCCAAAACACCACTTTCTTTGTTTTTATAAATGAAAACAGAAAAAAATTTAAAACTTTGTTTACTACACAAGCTTTTTTTATTTTGAAAAAACACACTTTTTTCGAGAAATTCTCTTAGTCTACAAAAACGTTGAAAACTCATCCCTTTATGGTAATTGAGCAAATTACCCTTTTTGTTCTCATTTTTCTTTCTTTCTTTTTTTTTCTTTTCTTCTTTTCCTTTATTTTCTCCTAATCATGCACGTTTTTGGTTTTTTGAGTTTACATTTTATATGAAAATTTTTAGAGGGGGCAAAAACTTTTCCAGGTATATTCTTTTCAGCCGATTGCGAAAAATCTCTTTTGTTTTTGCTCAGTTTCTTCTGCTACCTCTTTCTTTGCGTAATAAAGGTGATTACAGAACCTTTTGTGAGTGGTTCTAAAAAAATTTGGTTTTATTGATATTGAAATTTAAATTTATAGGAGATATAATAATGATAATGTTGCAATAATGATAATAAAAATATACAATATACCTAGAATTAATACCATACATCATTTTACCAAAATTTTTAAATGCTGGCTATAAAATTTAGAAAGTATTCTAGTTTATTATTTGAGCGTGTGCGCGCGGTTCTGTATACTCGCTTTAGGGAAAAAGTTATAGCCAGTCTTTTGAAATAATCCCAAAAAATTTTAAAATTAAACTGAAATCTTTGTGCAGCAAGGAACGACCTTAACAGAGGTGAAAAAGTACCCCGGGAAAGTGGGAACATTTTATTAACCAAATTTAATGAAATTTTAAAAAAGAATATGAACGGAAATCCTTATAAAAAGAGGTAAGGTTTGGGTGAAAAGGGGCTGTCATTGCTACATGATGGCTTTTTTTCCCCCTTTTAGGAAGGTGGCATAGCTAAAAGGGTTTCAGGATAAAATGGAATACGCGCAATATAAATCCCCATTCGCAGCCTTCAACTGTATTGGTTTTTACAAAAAAAATAATAATAAAATTTATATATAAATAATGTTTTCCCAAAGGGTTGAATTAAAGGGGATAGGGCCCTTTTTGTCTTCAATTTTAATTCTTTTTTCCCAAATCGTTTTTTTTTTCCCTGGTACTATCAGAGATTTGGGGTTTATTCTTTTTTGAACGCTTAAATTTGCAGATACCCCCAAATTTTGGGTTTACTCAGAGTACTAAAATGCAAAGGTTTACAATTTTCTTAAAGGCAAAAGAAAAAAAAAAAACGTGGTCAGAGACTAGATAAGAGAAACTCGTGTTTTATTATTATTATTTTTAAATGTTATTATTATTATTATTTTATTTCATTATCATTATTACTTTAAATCCTCATTAGATCTTTATGATCCCAGTACGGGTATTCGACAACTAACCAATACTATTTTTACAAAGCAAATAATCAAATAAAAGGTAATAATAATGATGACAGTAAATAACAATGAAAAAAAAACGATAATGAGGAGATATTGATGATAAAAATAATAAAAAAAATGATAACACAAAAACAACACCAAAAATAAAATAATAAAAATAATAAAAATAAAATAATAAAATGATGACTCCTTTATTAGGAGTATTTCAGAATAGATGAATGATAATGCCCCTTTAATGACCCAAGGAAAAAAAATGCTTTAAGGGAAATGAACGAGCTCTACATTTTCAAATTTCCCCATTATCACAAAATCAGAAGTGAAGCAACAGACACACATAAGAAAGGGTAAAAAAATATATTTTTTAGACTTTTTTTTTTTTTTTTTTTTTAATCAAAAAATTTTTTCAAAATCTCATTTTTTATTTTTCATCATCATTTTCATGACAATACAATTTGAATTGCTAAAAATTGCAAAATCACTATTAAAATTAAAAAACGCATTTTGGAGGTATCTCAAAAAGGTTTATTTCCTAGATTTTGACGGTTTTTTTGATTTTTGGAAATTTTTTTCTTTTCCCATTTTTTTTAAAATGGGCACGATTATTTTTATTTCATCATTATTTTCATCATTATTATCGTTATCTCAATTATCATCATTTTTATCAGTTTTCATTATTCATTATTATCATTTTATCATCATATTGCACTATTACATTATAATATATTTTTTTTGCATTATATTAACAAACACAAATAATAAAAATGATAACAATAATAATAACAAAGATAAAAATATTATATTAATTATTTTTTTCTTATTCAATTATTATCGTTATTATTGTAAATTCTTACAGTCAATTTTTTTTTTTTTTTTTGCAATTATACTAAAAAAAAAGTAAAAAAATTATAAAATAATAATAATAAAAATAGTAAAAACAAAATTTTTAATAATATTTTTATTACTATTTCTTATTTTTGTTTAATAAAAAATAATGTAATAATAATAATAATGTAATAATAATAATAATGATAAAAAAAAAAACAACAAAATAAAAATAATAATAAAAATGATAATAAAATAGTAAGATAATAAAAATGATAATAATAATAATATTAAAATATGATAATAATCAATTTTTTCAACATCTCTTTATTCTCATTTTAATTCATTATTATCTGATTAATAAAATTTTGAAATTTTATCATATACCCAAAAAATTGTAAATCATCATTGAAATCAAAAAAAAGGGCTTTTTTGGGAGTATACTCTCAAAAGACTTTTTTCGTGATTTTTCCGCTTTTTTGATTTGTTTACATCATTATTGCAATATTATCACCATCATTTCATTTTTATTTCCTTTTTTACTGTTATAAATATTTTTTTTTAAAATTTTATTAACAATAACAACAAAAAAATAGTGAAACAAAAATAAAACAATGATAACGATATTATATTAATTTTTATATCAATTTTAATTTTTATTTTAAATTTTTAATTATAAATTTTTATAATATTTTTTTGGGCAATTATACCATAATAAAAAAATAATAAAAGATAATAGTAACAATAAAAAAGTATAACAATGTTATAATAACTATTTTCCTTTCTAATTCATTATTTTTGTTATAAAAATAATAATAATAAAATAAAATGACAATAAAAATAAGTAAAATAATAACAGCAATAATAATAAAAATAATATAACAATAATAATAATAATAAAAATAATAATAATAAAAATAATATGAAACAAAAAATCAAAATCATGAAATAAATTTAATTTTTTCAACAATTTTTTTCTCATTTTTATCATTTTATCGTGATTAAACAAATTTTGTAAATTTTTATCATTATTCCTTTTAAAAATTTCTAGAATTATTTTAAATCGAAAAAAAAAGGTATTTTGGGGTATACTCTCGAAAACAAGATTTCGCAAATTTTGCCGCTTTTTTGACTATAGGGAATTTTTTCTTTTTCCTTTTTTTTTATAAAGGACAGATATTGTTTTTATCATCATTATCATCATTATATCGTTTTATCATTTTCATCAATTATTATCATGTTTTTCATCATTATTGCAATTTTTATCACCCTTATTTTCATTATTATTTCATTTTTTGCAGATATAATTTTTTTTTTTAATTTATTTAAAAATAATAAAAGTAATTAAAAAAAAAATAACAATAAAAACGATATTATAATTTTTTATATCATTTTTTTTTATTATCGTTATTTTTGTAATTATTACAGTGATAATAAGCTTTTTTGCAATTATACTAATAATAAAAAAATAATAATAATGATAATAACAAAAATAATAATAGTAAAAACAATTTTATAAAACTAATGTTATTTTTTATCATTATTTTTATTAATTAATAAAATAATAATAAAATAACAATAATAATAAAATAAAACAATAAAAATAATGATAAAATGAAAACAATAATAATAATGATAAAAATAATAAAAATAATGAAATAAAATAATAATAATAAATAAAAATAATAATAAATAATATAATAAAACGATAATGAAAATATTAATAATCTTGATAATAAAAAAATTTTTACAAAAAATCCCCTTATTCTTCTTTATCATCTTTTATTATCATGATAATAGTTCTGAAATTGTTATCATTATTCCCAAAAATTTGCTAAAATCATTAAAAATCGAGGAAACGGATTTCGGAGCACCCCTCTAAAGGCTATTTTTCGCAGTTTTTGAGCTTTTTCGATTTTTGGGATTATTCTTTTTCCTTTTTTTATTATAAATGGAAACGATTAATTTTATTATCATAATTATTTCACATTACTATTGTTACATTCATTACTATCACTTTTTATCATCATTTTTGAAATTTATTATCCCCATTTTTTCATTAATTGCACTTATTGATTTTATAATTTTTTTTGGGGGAATTATATTAACAATAAAAATAGAAATAAAAATTTTTAAATTAAATAATAACGATTTTATTTTAATTTTAATCATTTTTTTTAAATTATTTTTTAAATTTGAAATTTTATTACAGTTTTTTTTTTTTTTTTTTGAAATTATACAATAAAAAAGTAATAAAATGATAATAATAACAAAATAATACAAAAAAATACTGTAAAACTTTTTTAACTAAATCATTATTTGATATAAAAATAAAAATAAAAATAATAATAAAATAATTGGTGTTCAATAAGGGCATCCTGGCCATTGATCCTTCCCCTTTTGCTAGTAAGGGCACAAGCTGTTCTAAATATCCCTCGTTACAGATCCCCCGAAGGTGTGGGGCGTGGAGAGGGGGGGGGGCGAAGAAACTCTGCATGAAAACTACTTGGGGCAAGTTCAGGTGTATCCCCTTAAAGTTTTACTTAAATTAACATTATACAAAAAACCAAAAAAAAACATAAAATATAAAATATAAAAACCAGCAAAACTCCCTGCACAAAAAAAAGCAATTTTAAAATCAAGGCAAGCTAAAGGCTTGCACTAAAAAACTGAAAAAAAAAGGGCCCAGTGACCTTAGGTAAAAGACCCTTTAAAAAATATTTTTAAAAATTCTAAAAAAAGGAGGGTAGAAACACTGAAAGGGGCATCCAAAGGAACGTTAAACAAAAAAAAAAAAACCAAAAAAATAAGGCAAACGTAAGAGTAAACAAAAGCAGAAGAATAAAAGCAAAAACAAGAATAAAACCAAACCGAGGGGCAGTGAATAAAAAAATAATAGAAGTAAAAAAATTAAAAGAAATTTCAAGGTATCACTAATGAAATGTTTTTTTTATAAGAAAAGAGATCAGTCCCGCTCCCAGTAAATAAAAATATCAGGGTCTCAAAACTTACCTTTCCTTTTTGTGGTGGGGCAAAGTATCCGGGGGTTTCAGGTCAAAAAAGGGCAAAAAGACACTCTGACTGCTATAGACTGACTGTATTTGGGGGTAAACTGGGGGGGTCTATATATACACTCTGTGACGTCATCAGACAATAAAATAATGATTAAAAAAAAAAATATCAATTACAGTTTTTAAAAAATCGTGTTTGTGTTCAAGTAACAATTATCAAAGTAACATGCTTTCGGTGTCATTGGTTGATTGTGCCCATAGTGTTGGCATATCTGAGAGCGCACATAGCCAGTGATAGTGCTTGTGTTTGTGATGTTTAATTACGATCGTGCATACGCATTTAACCGATTGTGCTGATGGTAGTGTCGTACCCAGTAAGCTTAATTAGACTGTATTAGTGTTTGCCATATTTTGGTTGGCGTGCTTAACGAAGAAGTAATTCGCTGTAGATTACATGTAAAGTACGTGCGTGTTGGCACTGATCGTACCCGTGCTGGGTTCCCCGATATGATAAATTGTGTTTGCCGTTGTGACTTATTTACATCGTTTATGTGATAACTGTATATTACTTATATGTGCTTCCCGTGCTTAATGTGAAGTGCACACCGTGACAGTGTTGTAACCGTACTTTCTTATTTTTGTCTACCGTATTTGCGGTGGGGTACGTGCAATACTGGGATTAATAACCGTGCCGATATTTAACATTGCTTATTACGGTGATTGCACGTGCGTAACATTACAAGGTGATGCTTACATGATAGAGGTAATGTAGATGAGACGTCATTAAAGTGTCTTTGTCAGTTTAGCACGTTTTAACGTCATGATGCGTGTTGGAAGAGATGAATAAGCGGAGCCGCTGCAGGAAAAAACAGCTGGAGCGCTGCAGGAAACAGCTGTGAGCAGCAGAAGCCAACTGGCTTGGAGTGAGCATTTATGTACCACGAAAAAACACTTTTCGATGAGCGAGGCTTGATACGTTACACTGGAAGTTCGAGGAAACAAGGCGAAGAACCAGGAACTCTAAACTCGGGTCTGACGGATGACTGAGGAGGAGCCCTTACTCGGAAGGAACACCAGAAGATGGGACCAATGCTTGTTTAAAACTATGCTTTGAGATTAACTCTGAGCAACATGGTGCCCTTGCAGCATTAGTGAAAGCCTTCTGTGTACTTTTGATGGTTATTGCAACAGGACACAATTGCCCACGGCGTACCAGCTGCACCAGTCTAAGCTGAGGCCTAACCTTTCCCTCATTACGTTTACCAAGTTACCTTCAAAACCAAACCGGGAGAACAGGGGCCCGCCCCCCCCCCCCCGGGGGGGGGGCGCAACGATGTTGCTGTTCAGCAGTACGTTCCTTCCCAACGTCAGTCGTAATAGACGTGGGATAGTAAGGTATAGATCTCTTTTTTCAGTCAGAACGACACGTTTATTGCAGCCATCCCTGCCTACCTTGAAGCAATATCTAAAGGATATGTGAGCTCCCAAGTTGAGACTGACGTAAGGCCGTCACAATGAGCGTCTGCCCGAACCTGCCCAAAAGCTACCACGAGGGTCGCTGAACCACTGTCAGTAGTTTACCTGCCTGAGGATCCCTTCACTTTTTTTTACTTTTATTTTTTTAACATGTAATGCTGTAATCCTGTAATGATTTTATTTTTCTAGTGGGGGCTGGTCGTGTTTATTTTTCTGGATGTTTCTTTTAGTTGAAAAGTTCCGGTTTCAAGTTATATGTGTACTTAAGTATAGCTTTAAGTGTATGGTTTTTCTAGTTTAAGGTTTTACTTTTAAGTCATTTAGTTTTTAAAAGTTCATTTTCATTTAGTTTAAAGCCTTCGGTTTGGTTTTAAGCTTTAGGTTGTTATAAAGCAGGGGAGGGGTGTGTGATTTTATTTATTTAATTTTCTTTTGTCAGGTCACTCGTCCTATATATCCTGAGATTTTGCATTCATGTACTTGTCTGCTGTCTCTTGTAAAGGATGATTTATTACTAATCCTCTCTCCTTTTCAGATAAAATGTTTGTGCTCTGAACTTCAAGTCTGTTGGCAGTTTCCTCGAGTTTCCCTCGACCTGAGGCGCCCACACAGTGCAGCGCCTTCCCTGACGTCAAGGTGGGCAGACAAAACGGCCCGATGACCCGGAAGTTTGGCTAAGGATGTCTTTCCCTGTCCCGCCACATGTTGGGCCTCTCGCTCAGTTGTGCTGGCCGCTCGGTGGGCAAGGCAGTTGTAATGGACGCAATGTATCCCTGCTAAAGTCGGGCGGGGCGGTGGAGCGTCAACTCGGACAGTTCGGTAAAATGTCCCGTCCACCTGTGAGATAAAGTCGTCAACGCTGAAAAGGTTGAAACCTTGGTGTTCACGGAGTAATAAGGTACCCTTACTCCTATGAACCATATGCCTCCAAAACTGAGCACAAGGCGAGGAAGAGGGCGGGCCAAACTTCTTGCTCATGTGCCATCAAATCTCCTATAGAGTGGGCTAGAAGAGAGTACAAGGCATTGAAAACAAAAAAAACGTTCTCCCCACTCTGCCGACTGAAACCGGGGAGTGGGAGAAACCAGCTTATCCCAGGCCTCGTAAAAGGACGTAGGGAAGGGAAGAGAGAATATGAAACTCCAATCTCTGTAACTGCGCAAAACCAGCGTGATACAATAAAAAGAGAAAAGAAACACCGTGGAAAGAGGTACAGGGAAGAAAAGATAATGGCATTCCTTGTGTAAGGAAAACCAGCAGAGAAGGAATACTTTACTCCTTTCCCCGGGAAACAAAACTTCTACGTTCCAGGCAATGACAGGAATCAGCTGTTAGGGCAGGGTTGTCCATTAGCATTTACTTTACCGAGGGGGGGAGCAGCATTTCGTATTATTTTCGGTGTTTAATCATGTTGCCGCGAAATGCATGGGGTTGTTTCTGGAAGGCCTGAGGAAATACCTAGAAGAATTTGATAGTAGTTGGTGCTTTAGATGGGGGCACACTACCTATACCTGGACCATTCAATCTACAATGCGGTATTATATAAACCATAAGAACTACCAGAGCATGAGCTATATTCTTTCAACCTTAGAGCATTCGAGAGCTTTTGGTCTTCTGAAGTGGGGGGGCTGTTATCTCAAAAAAAAAAAAATTGCATATATATGAATAAGTGTAATATTCTTTTCAGCCGCTGTGTGCAAAATCTCTCTTATCTTGTGACTCTGATTCTTCTGCTTACCTTTTTTCTCTTTGCTGCTGAATAGGTGACTACAGAACTCATTGTAGATGTAGTGTGGTTCCAGAAAACTTTCGTAGAAAGGTTATAGGCCTTTCCCTGACCCTGAATTTGATGGTTGATTGTATATTGATCTAGTATTAGATAACAAGGATGATAATAATAATCAAATGATAATGGTTGCACATTATATGATCATCAGAGAATATATCAACATATTTAGCATTAATCCCATACAGTCATATTTTTCTGTACAAAATTGAAATGCTGTGGCCATGAAATTAAACAAGGTATTCCTAGTAAATATCATTTTCATCGCGCGCGCGCGCAAAAAAAAACCGTGTCTGTATACTCGTATTAGGGCAATTATATAGCCAGTCATTTGAAATGAGTACACAAAACTTTCAAATTCACTTTAAAATCTTTGTGACAGCCAAGGAACGACGCTTACCAAAAGGGAATGAAGTAACGAAAACTATGCAAGTCCTCTAACTGATACTTCATCCCTTGCTTCAAAAATTGGCTACTGATCCTGCTTCCCCACGAGCAGTTAGGTTAGCATTTAGTATTTGTTTTGGTTATATACCTAAAATATTACAACGTGGCAAATGCTATTTCACTCCAGATGTTTACTCTGTCATCGCATATATTCCTGTGAACCAATCTGTCTCATTTTTTGAGTCGTTCTAGGTTGGAAGGACATAGGCAAAAAACAGAATACTGACTAATATTTGATCACCCAGATTTTAAGATGATATTATAAACAAGATATAGTGAACGGAAAATTCTCATAAAAGGAGTGTAAGAGTTGGATAAAGGAGCAGCGGTCCTATGCTACATCAATTAAAAATTATAAAAAAATATATATATGAGCTGTTTTTAAAATTGTGCCCCCTCTTTTTACCCAAATGTGTCTGGATTAAGGGAATAACCTTTTGTCTTCAATTTTAATGTTCTTTGTCTGCCAAACACTTTTTTTCCCTTGGTACTATCAGATACTTGGAGGTTTCATTAATTTTAGAACGCTTCAATTAGCAGATATGCCCAAGATCTAAAGAAAAAAAGTAATTAAATGGTTTTCAAGAGTTCATCAACAGCAGCAAAGTGACAGGAAAAAACAATATGGAAGAAATAAAATAATTGCAGTATGTCGTTATAGTGAGATGACTAAAACACATTCATTTACATATCCTGCAACGAACATTTGCTGTTTGACTCAGTAGTAAGATGTTTTATCTTTTCCAAAACCAAATTAAAATAATAGACATGAAAATGTAATGGTTACGATTGTTCTTTGAAAGCAGTAGACGTAAAACCGTGGAATTAGAGACTAAGATAGAGAAACTCGTATATCATTATTATTACTATTTCTTTATTTACTATTTTTTAAATCATTATTTATATGATCAGCATTATAATATCATTATAATTATATTATACAATTATACCATCATTATAATACCAGAACTGCTATATGACAACGCTGCCACTATCTCATTTCTACTACACAAATATGAATCAAATTTTTCAAAACCAATTAAAAGAAAGACATGGAATGCAATGGTTACGATTTTCTTTGAAGCCAGAGACGTAAAAAACGTGTGTCATTTGAGACTAGATAGGTGAAACCTCGACATCCCTATTATTACTATTTTATTTATTTTATTATTTTTAAATGATTATTTCTATTATCACTTATTAATCACTATTTTATTATAATTATTATGATTGAGTACTATCACTATGAATACCAGAACTGCTATTACTGACAACTACCACTGACTGATTTCCCACTACACAAATAATGCAAATAAAAAGTGGTAATAATTAAATGATTACAGTGCGTTTTATCGTTTATTTATTAACGTAGAAACGTGATAATCTAATAAGAATAATAATATAAACAAAAACAACAACTCATTACATACGAGTATTTCGTAAATGACGAATGGGGGGCTCATGACGGCAGGGGTAAGTAACAGTGGAACCACGGAAGATAATGGAAATGTCTTTAGCAATGAAGAGCTCGACGTTTTTACTTCTTCGCTATAACAAGGAAATCAGAAATAGAGAAACAGAAAAAACATAAGAAATGGTGGTAAATATTATTTTGTGGACTTTTTTTTTTTTTTTTATTTTTTTTTTTTTTTGGCGAATCAAAATGTTTATATCAAAAATTCTCTTTATTCTCGACTTTTTATCATCATTTATTGGTTATGATTAATACAAATTGCTGGTAGATGTATTATCATTATTACCCTAATAACTGTGCCGAATCAGCCGAAAGAAATCGAGAAAAACGTCATCTTGGCGTATATCTCGCATAAGGGCTATATTGTCGCTAGATTGTTGCGCTTTTTCGCACTTTTTGGAATGTTTTTCTTATACCTTTTTTTATATTATATATGGACACAATTCCTTGTTATTATACATCATCATTATCATGATTATTCATCATTATTATCGTTATCATCATCATTATCATCCTTATGCATCATTATCATCAGATATTATCATCATTATATTCAATTTATTTCATCATTAATTGGCAATTGTTTTATCATTATTATTGCAATTATTGGAGTTATATTATATATTTTGTGCAATAAATACTAATAACCACAACAATAATAATAGTAATAACAATAATAATTTAACAATAATAACGATTTTTATAATTAGTATATTATATAAAAACATTATCTAATAGTTATCGTTTATTACAGTAAATTATTACTGTTAATAATAATTATTTTTGCAATTATACTACCAGTACAAATAATAATAATGAGTGGATATAACAATAATAATTAATAACATTATTATAATCACCGCAATTATTATTATTATACATTATACTTATTATTATTATGGTTATTAATTACAGATATAATAGATTTTTGGCATAATAGCTAATACAATTAAGATAATAGTAATATAATTAATATAAATAATAAATCTATAATAATTAATAATTAATAATAATACATTAATTAATAACTTAAATAATAATAATACATAATAATAATTAATAATAATATTTTTTAATAATATTCAAATGTTATCAAAATCTCTTTATTCTCCTTGTTATCACATTATTTTATGATTAATACAATTCTGGTATTATTATCTTATTACCCTATAATAATTGCCGAAAATCACCAACAGAACTCGAAAAAACGTCATTTTTGGCGTTAGACCTCATAAGGCTATATTTTCGCTAGATTTGCCGCTTTTTCGACTTTTGGGACTGTTTTTTACATACCTTTATATTTCTATGAGAAACACAATTGCCTGTTATTATCATCACATTATCATGATTATCATCATTATTATCGTTAGTCATCAGCATTATCATCATTATCATCATTATCATCATCATATCATCATTAGTGTCGCAGTTTATTATCATCATTGATTCAAATTTTTTATCATTATTATTGCAAATTGAGTGGATTTATAGTATATATTTTTTGCAATAATACTAATACCACAACACTAATAATAGTAATAACATAATAAAAACAGTAATAACGATTTTATAATTATTATTTATATCGATTATCTTATTAGTATCGTTATTACAGTAATTATTACTGTTATAATAATTAGTTTTTGCAATTATACCACCATACAAATAATAATGATGATGATAATAACAATAAAATACTAATTAAACAATATTTAATCACTAGGCTTATTATTATTATACTTATACTTTTATTATTATTGTATGTATTACAGATATAATGAGTTTTTGGGGGGGGGGGGGGGGGGCAATTAAATAGGCTAATGAATTAAGATATTAGTAATATAATAATAATAATAATGAATAATAATAATAATACTATAATAATAATAATACTAATATAATAATAATAATAATAATGAATAATAATATATTAATCAATATTCAAATGTTTCAAAATTTCTCTTTTATTCTCACTTTTTTTATCATCATTATTGTTTATGATTATACAATTCTGGTAATTATTATCATCATTACCTAGCTAATTGCCGAAATCACACAAGAAATCGAAAACTCATTGTGAGTATACTCTCATAAGGCTATATTTCGCTAGATTTTGCCGCGTTTATCGACTTTTGGGAATGTTTTTCTTATACCTTTTTTATATTATTATATGGACACAATTCCTGTGATTTCCAATCATCATTAGCATGATTATCATCAGTATTATCGTTATCATCCATCATTATCATCATTATCATCATTATCATCATCATTATCATCATTATTGCCAATTATTACTCTACATCATTATTTGGCAAATGTTGTTTATCATTATTATTGCAATTTAGTTGGAGTTATAGTATCTTTTTTTGCAATAATACAATAACCACAACATAATAATTAGTAATACAATAATAATAACAATATAACGATTTTATAATTATTATTTATATCATTATCTTAATTAGTATCGTTATTACAGTAATTATTATGTTATAATAATTATTTTTGCAATTATACTACCAGTACAAATAAATAATAATGATTTGATAAATACATAATAATACTAATAACAATATATAATCACTAGCATTATTATATTTATACTTATACTTATTATTATTATTGTTATTATAAGATGTAATGAGATTTTTTACAGCAATAATACAATAATTAGATAATAGTAATAATAATAATATAATAATAATAATATAATAATAATAATAATAATATATAATAATATTTTTAATAATCTTCAAATGTTCATCAAAAATTCTCTTATTCCTCACTTTTTATCATCATTATTGTTATGGTTAATACAATTCTGGTAATGATTATCAGTATTACCCTAATAATTGCCGAAATCACCATAAAGAAATCGAAAAAACGTCTATTTTGGTGAGTATACTCCTCAAAGGCTATATTTCGCTAGATTTTGCCGCTTTTTTCGACTTCTTGGTATGTTTTTTTCTTATACCTTTTTTATATTATATATGGGACACAATTCCTGTTCATTATCATCATCATTATCATGATTATCATCATTATTTATCGTGGATCATCATCATTGCGTCATCATTATTCATCATTAGCATCATGCACATTATCATCATTATTGCAATTATTTAATCATCAATTATTGCAATTGTTATCATTATTATTGGCAATTATTGGAGTTATAGTATATATTGGCAATAATACTAATAACCCAACAATAATAATGTAAATACCAATAATAATAACAATAATAACGATTTAATAATTATTATTTTATCATCATTATCTTAATTAGTATCGTTATTACCAGTAATTATTACTGTTATAATAATTAGTTTTTTGCAATTTATACTACCAGTGCAAATAGATATACTGATGTGACATAATAACAATAATAATACTAATAACAATATTATAATCACTAGCATGATTATTTTTATACTTATAGCTTTATTCTTATTATTGTTTATTATTCAGATATAATATATTTTTTGGCAAATAATACTATAATTATGGTGCATAGTAATAATAATAATAATAATAATAATAATAATAATAATAATAATAATAATAATAATAATAATAATAATAATAATAATATTTTTAATAATATTCAAATGTTATTCAAAATTCTCTTTATGCTCACTTTTGATCATCATTATTGTTTATGATTAATACAATCTTGGTATTATTATCATTATTGGCCCCTAATAATTTGCTCGAAATCACGCAAAGAATCGAAAAAACGTCATTTGGAGTATACTCTCATAAGGCTAATATTTCGCTAGATTTTGCCGCTTTTTCGACTTTGGGAATGTTTTTCTTATACCTTTTTTATATTATATATGGACACAATTCCTGTGTATTATCATCATCTTTATCAATGATTATCATCATTACTTAATCGTTATCATCATCATTATCATCATTATCATCCCCCATTATCATCATCATTATCATCCTGTGCAATTATATCTCATTATTGGCAATTGTTATCAGTATTATTGCAATTATTGGAGTGATAGTAGATATTTTGGCAATAATACTAATAACCACAACAATAATAATAGTAATAACAATAATAATAACAATAATAACGATTTTTATAATTTATTATTTATATCATTTTCTTAATTAGTATCGTTATTACAGTTAATTATTACTGTTATAATAATTATTTTTTGCATTAATACTACCAGTACAAATAATAATAATGAGAAATAACAATAATAATACTAATAACAATATTATAATCAACTAGCATTATTATTATTAATACTTATCTTAATTATTATTATTGGTATTATTACAGATATAATAGATTTTTTGGCAATATAACTAATAATTAAGATAATAGTAATTAATAATAATAATACTAATAATAATAATATAATATAATAATAATAATACATAATAATAATAAAATAATAATAATAATAATAATAATATTTTTAATAATATTCAAATGTTATCAAAATTCTCTTTTATTCTCACTTTATCATCATTATGTATGATTAATACAATCTGGTAATTATTATCATTATTACCCTATATAATTGCCGAAATCACCAAGAAATCGAAAAACGTCATTTGGAGTATACTCTCATAACGGCTATATTTCGCTAGATTTTGCCGCTTTTTCGCTTTTGGGAATGTTTTTCTATACTTTTTTTGATATTTATCATATGAGACACAATTCCTGTTATTATCATCATCATTATCATGATTATCATCATTATTATCAGTTTATCATCATCATTATCATCATTATCATCATTTATCATCATCATTATCATCATTATTGCAATGAATCAGCATTATGCAATTGTTATCATTATTATTGCAATTATTGGAGTTATAGTATATATTTTTGCAATAATTACGAATACCACAACAATAATAATAGTAATAAACAATATAATAACAATAATAACGATTTTATAATTATTATTTATATCATTATCTTAATTAGTATCGTTATTACAGCTAATATTACTGTTATAATAATTTATTTTTGCAATTATACTACCAGTAACAAATATAATAATGATGATAATAACAATAATAATACTAATAACATATTATAATCACTAGCATTATTATTATTATCCTTCTTACTTATTATTAATTATTGTTCTTTATTACAGATATAATAGATTTTTTGGCATAATACTAATAAGTTAAATAATAGTAATAATAATAATAATATATAATAATAATAATAATAATAATTAATAATAATAATATTTTTTAATAATACATTCAAATGTTTTTATCAAATTTCGTCTTTATTCTCACTTTTATCATCATTATTGTTATGATTAAATCCAATTCTGTTAATTATTATTCATTATTACCCTAATATTGCCGAATCACCAAAGAAATCGAAAATAACGTCATTTTGGAGTATACTCCTCATAAGGCTATATTTCGCTAGATTTTGCCGCTTTTTCGACTTTTGGGAATGTTTTTTTCTATACCTTTTTTATATTATATATGGACCATTGCCTGTTATTATCATCCATCATTATCTTGATTATCATCATTATTATCGTTTATCATCATCCATTATCATCATTATCATCATTATCCTCATCATTTCATCATATTGCAATTATTATCATCAGTATTGCAATTGTTATCATTATTATTGCAACCTTATTGGAGTGTTTATAGTATATATTTTTGCATAATACTAATGAACCACAACATAATAATAGTAAAACATAATTAATAACAATAATAACGATTTTATGAATTATTATTTATTCATTATCTAATTAGTATCGTTTATTACAGTTAATTATTACTGTTATATAATTATTTTGCAATTATACTAACCAGGACAAATAATAATAATGATGAATATAACAATAATAATACTAATAACAATATTATAATCACTAGCATTATTATTATTATACTTATACTTTGATTATTATTAGTGTGTATTATTGACGGTGGGGTGATTAATAATAGAATATTTTGGCAATAATCCTAATAATTAGATATAGTAATAATACTAAATAATAATAATAATTATAATAATAATAATATAATATAATATATAATAATAATAATAATAATAATAATATAATAATTTTTTAATAATATTCCAAATGTTATCAAAATTCCTTTATTCTCACTTTTATCATCATTATTGTTATGGATTAATACAATTCATGGTAATTATTAATCATTATTAACCCTAATAATTGCCGAAATCACTCAAAGAAATCGCAAAACGTCATGTGGAGTATACTCTCATAGGCTATATTTCGCTAGATTTTGCAACATTTTTCACTTTTGGGATGTTTTTTTCTTATAAGCCTTTTTTCTAAAAGTTTTTTTGTATATATGGACACAAATTCCCATGTTATTTATCATCATCATTATTGATTAATCATCATTATTATCGTTATCATCATCATTATCATCATTATCATCATTATCATCATACATTATCATCATTATTGCAATTATTATCATCATTATTGCAATTGTTATCTTATTATTGCAGAGTATTGGTAGTTATAGTATATATTTTTTGCAATAATACTAATACCCACTACAATAAAATAGTAATAACACATACTATTAACAATAATGAAAGTGATTTGTAGATAATTATTATTTATATCATGTAGCTTAATTTAGTATCGCGGTTTACATTCAGTATGTATTACAGTTAGAATAAGATTATTTTTTGTGCAATTATACTACCGTTACAAATAATAATCATGATGATAATCATAATATACTAATAACCAAATGATTATAATCCCCGACTAAGCCATTGATGTTATTATTAACAGATTAATAGATTTTTTGGGGGCATACATACTAATCTCTAAGGAGATCAATGGGGGCGATATATAGATGGACCCTAATATCCCTAACTACCATACTAATAATACTCCTCTACTCCTCTCCTCCTACTTAATAATAATAATACATAAATAATAATAATAACTATTGTTACTAATATTCAACTGTTCTCAAATTCTCTTGTATTCTCACTTTATCCTCATTCTTGTTATGATTTAATACAATTCTGGTAATTATTATCATTCTTACCTAAGAATTGCCGAAATCACCAAAGAAATCGAAAAACGGCAGGGTGGCGGAGACTCTCAGAAGGCTATATGTCGCGAATTTTGGCCGCTTTTTGCGACGTTATGGGAATGTTGGGCGGAGACCGTGTGTATTAGGACAGATGGACACAATTCCGGTTATGATCAGCAGCATCGGCATGAGTATCATCATGATTATCGTTATCACGCAGCATGTCATCATGAGCAGCAGTAGCATCAGCAGTGTGCAGCATTATTGCAATTATTAAGCATCATTATTGCAATTGTGAGCAGTATTATTGCAATATTGGAGTCATAGTATATATTTTTTGCAAATAATATCTAATAACCACAACAATCAATATAGTAATAACAATAATATAACATAATAACGATTTTTATAATTATTATTTTATATCATTATTCTTAATTAGTTATCCGTTATTACAGTAATTATTACTGGTATATAATACATTGATTTTTGTGCAATTATACTAGGGGCCTAGTACAATAATAATAAAATGAATGATAATACATACAATAATAATACTAATAACAGTTATTATAATCACTAGCATTATTATTATTATACTTCTACTTATGTGGTAGTATGTTATGTATTAGCAGATATAATAAGAATTTTTTTGCATAATACTAATAATTAAGATACTAGTAATCATAGATAATACATAGATAATAATAATAATACTAGATGAAGAATAGTGTAGTAATAATATAATAATAATATAATAATAACGTAATATAATTAAGTAATATTTTTAATAATATTCAAATGTTATCAAAATTCTCGTTTACTTGCTCACTTTATCGTGCTCACTTATTCGTGAATGATAATACAATCTGGTATTAGTAAAAGCATTATTCCCTAGGATAGTTGCCTGAAATCACCAAAGAATCGAAAAACGTCATTTGTGTAGTATACTGCGTCATAATGCTATATTCGCTAGATTTATGCCGCTTTTTTCGACTTTTGAGGAATGTTTTTTCTATACCTTTTTTATATATATCTGGACACAATTCCTGTTATTATCATCATCTTATCCTGTGTTATCATCATTATTAGATCGTATCATCATCAGTTTCATCATTATCATCATTTATCATCATCATTATCATCATTATGCAAGTATTAAATCATCATTATTGCCAATTGTTATCATTATTATTGCAATTATTGGAGTTATAGTATATATTTTTGCAATAATACAAAACCTACAACAATAATACTAGTAATAAACATAATTAATAACAATATAACGAATTTTATACTTATTATTTGATCATCATTATCTTCAATTTAGTATCGTTATTACAAAGTAATCTATTACTGTCTATAATATTATTATTTGCAGGATTATACTACTCAGTAGCAAATAATTAATAATATTGATAAGATAACATAATAATGACTAATACATATTTATAATGCACTAGCATTAATTATTATTATACTTATTCCTTATTATTATTATTGTTATTTATTACAGATATAATAGATTTTTTTGCAATAATACTAATAATTAAGATAATATAATAATAATAATAATAATAATAATAATTAATAATAATAATACTAATAATAATAATAATAATAATATAATAATTAATAATAATAATAATAATATATTTTTAATCCATATTCAAATGTTATTCAAAATTCTCTTTATTTCTCAACTTTTATCATCATTATGTTATGATTATACATTCTGGTAATTATTATCATTATTATCCCTAATAATTGCCGAATCACCCAAAGAAATCGAAAATAAAACGTCATTTTGGTATACTCTCATAGGCGTATATTTCAGGAGAGATTTTGCCAGCTTTGATGACTTTTGGTGAATGTTTTTTTCTTTATACCTTTTATATATATATATGGACACAATTCCTGTTTATTATCTCATCATTATCATGATTCTCATCATTATTATGTCGTTGCTCATCATCATTCTCATCATTATCATCATTATCCATCATCATTATCATCATTATTGCAATTATTATCATCATTATTGCAATTGTTATCATTATTATTGCAATTATTGGAGTTATAGTATATATTTTTGCAATAATACTATAACCACAACAATAATATATAGTATAACAATAATAATAACAATAATAAACGATTTTAATAATTATTTTTATATCATTATCTTAAGTAGTATCGTTATTATATCGTAACATTATTAATCTGTGATAATAATTATTGTTTGCAATTATACCTACCAGTACAATAATAATAATGTGATAATAACAATAATAATACTAATAACAATATTATATCACTAGCATTATTATATATAAATACTTATACTTATTTATTATTATTGTTATTAATTAACAGATATAATAGATTTTTTGGCATAATACTAATTAAATTAAGAGTAATAAGTAATAATAATAATAATAATAATAATAATAATACATAATAATAATACTAATGATAATAATAATAATCATATATAATAACTCAATACATAATAATCATATTTTTAATAATTTCAATGTTATCAAAATTCTCTTTATTCTCACTTTGATCATCATTATTGTTATGCGTTAATACAATTTCTGGTAATTATTATCATTATTACCCTACTAAATTGCCGAAAATCATCCAAATAGAAAATCGAAAAAAACGTCATTTTGGAGTAGTACTCTCATAGGCTAGTATTTCGCAGATTTTGTGCCGCTTTTTCGACACTTTGTGGAATGTTTTTCTTTATACCTTTTTTATATTATATACATGGACCACAATTCTGTTTTATCATCATCATAATCATGACTTATCCATCATTATTATCGTTTATCATCATCATTATCATCATATCATCAGTTATCATCATCATTATCATCATTATTGCAATTATTACATCATTATTGCCATTGTTATCATGTATTATTGCAATTATGGGAATTTATAGTATATACTTTTTTGCCAATGTATCACTGATATACCACAACAATAATATAGTAATAACAAAGTGAATAATTAACACATAGATTTAACGACCTTTTACTTAAATTCTTTTATTCATATCCATTATCTAATTAGTAAATCGTTATTGACAGTAATTATTACTGTTATACTCATACATTATTTTGCAATTAATACTACGCAGTACAAATAATATAATGATGATAATAACAATATAATACCCCCTAATACAAATATTATATCACTATGCATTATTATTATTATAGGTTGTATTAATTTTATTTATTTTGTTTATTATTACAGATATAATAGATTTTTTGGCAATAATACTAATAATTAAGATAATAGTAATAATAATAATAATAATATAATAATAATAATAATAATAATATATAAATGAATAATAATAATAATAATAATAATATAATATAGATATTTTTAATAAATTATTCAAATGTTATCAAAATTCTCTTTATTCTCACTTTTATCACATTATTGTTATGATTATACAAATTCTGGCATAATATATTATCATTATTACCCTAATAATTGCCGAATCACCAAAGAAAATCCGAAAAAACGTCCATTTTGGAGTATACTCTTCCTAAGGCTATATTTCTGCTAGATTTTGCCGCTTTTTCGACGATTTTGGAATGTTTTTCTTATACCTTTTTTATATGTATATATGTACACAATCCTGTTATTATCTCATCATTATCATGATTATCATCATTATTATCCGTTATCATCATCATTCATACATCATTATCATCATTACATCATCATATCATCATTATTGCAATTATTATCATCATTATGGCCAATTGTTATCATATTATTGCAATTATTGGAGTTATAGTAAATTATATTTTTGCCAATAATACTAATAACCACAACAATTAATAATAGTAATACAATAATAATAACAAAATAACGTGAGTTTATACTTATTATTACTATATCATTATCTTTAATTAGTATCGTTATTACAGTAGATTATTACTGTTTATATAATTTATCTTCTGTTGGGGGGGGGGGGCACAATTATACTACCAGTACAAATAATAATATGATGATATAACAATAATAATACTAAAATAACAATATTATAATCACTAGCATTATTATTATTATACTTATACTTATTATTTATTAGTTGTTATTATATTAGCACGATATAATAATCTTTTTTGTGGCAATAATACTAATAATTAAGATAATAGTAATAATAATCATCTGTACATAATAAATAATAGATAATAATAAGTTAATATCATAATAATAATAATGAATAATAATAATAATATAATAATCATAATATACATTTGTTTTGTTAATAATATTCAATGTGTTATCACCCCAAATTTCTCTTTATTCTTCGTACTTTTATCATCATTATGACGATGTTATGAGTAGAATACAATTCTGGGGTATATATTATCATTATACCCTACATAATTGCGCCGAAAATCACCAAAGAACTCTAAAAAAAGTCATTTTGGAGTATACTACTCATAAGGCTTATATTTCGCTAGACTTTTGCCGCTTTTTCGACTTTTGGAATGTTTTTCACTTTGGATACCTTTTTTATATATATATGAGCACACAATTCCTGTTATTATCATCATCATATCATGATTATCATCATTAATTATCGTTTCACTCATTATCATCATTATGCATCATTATCATCATCATTATCAATCATTATTGACAAATTATTATCATCATTATCTTGCAATTGTATCGATTATTATTGCAATTATTGAGTTATAGTATAATATTTATTTGCAATACTTACTAATAACCCACAACAATAATAATAGTAAATACAATAATACATAACAATATATAACGATTTTATAATTATTATTTTATATCATTATCTTAAATTAGATATCGTTATTAATCAGTAATTATTACTGTTATAATACTTATTATTGCAAAGTATAACATACCTAAGCACAAATAATAATAATGATGATAATAACATAATAATACTAAGATACGACAATATTATAATCACTAGCATTATCTTATTATTATACTTATCGTTATCTATTAGTATTGTTATTATTACAGATATAATTGATTTTTTGCGTGATAAATACTAATAATCTAAGATAATAGTAATAATAATAATAATAATAATAATAATAATCTATATAATAATAATAATAATTAATTCATATATAATAATAACATATAATAATAATAAAGAATAATATTTTTAATATAGTTCAAATGTTATCAAAATTCTCTTATTCTCACTTTTTATTCATCATATTGTTTATGATTACTACAATTCTGGTAATTATTATCATTATTACCGCTACGGTAATCATTGTCCGAAATCACCAAAGAAAATTCGAAAACAACGATCATTTGTATGTATACTCTCATAAGGCTATATTTCGCTAGATTTTGCCCGCTTTTTCGACTTTTGGGAATGTTTTTCTTATACCTTTTTTATATTATATATGTGAGGCCATGTTCCTGTTACTATGATCATCACATTATCATGATTATCATCATTATTCATCGTATTCATCTCATTATCATCATTATCATCATTATCTCTATCATTATCATCATTATTGGCAATTATTATCATCATTATTGCTAATTGTTATCATTATTATTGTGCAATTATATCGGATGTTATAGTAATTTTTGCAATAACTACTAATCCCACAACAATAATGAATAGTAGGATAAACAATAATAATAACAATCATAACGATTTTATAATTATTATTTATATCATTATCTTAATTAGTATCGGTTTATTACGTAATTATTACTGTTATAATAATTATTTTGCAATTTACTACCCAAGTACAATAATAATATGATTTGATAATAACAAATAATATACTAATAACAATATTTAATAATCACTCACAGCTTATTATTATTATCTTTTATACTTTTATTATTATTGTTGATTATTACCGATAGAACTAGTATTGTTTTGGCACATAATCCTTACAATCATTGAAGATAATATAATATTAATATAATAATAATAATAATAATAATAAATAATAATAATAATAATAATATAATAATAATAATAATAATACTAATATAATAATAATCTTTTTTAATAATATTCAAATGTTATCAAATTCGTCTTTATTCTCCTTTTATCATCTTATTCTGTTCATGATTAAATACAATTTCTGGTAATTATTGATCCATTATTCCACCTAAATAATTGCCGAAATCACCAAAGAAATTCGAAAAACGTCATTTTGGAGTAACTCTCCATAAGGCTATATTTCGCTAGATTTTGCCGCTTTTTCGACTTTTTGGGAATGGTTTTCTTATATACCTTTTTTATGACTATTCATATATGGACATCTGCTGTTGATTATCATATCATTATCATGATTATCGATCATTATTAGCGGTATCATCATCATTATCATCATTATCTCATTACATCATCATTATCATCATTATTGCAATTATATCATCATTATTGCCAATTGTTTCATTATGAATTGCAATACCTTGGAGTGTATAGTAATATTTTTGCATAATACTAATAGACCCCAACAGATAATAATAGTAATAGCAATAATAATAACAATACTAATCGATTTTTTATACTTATTATTTATATCATTAACTGTAATTAGTAATCGTTATTACAGTACTTATTACTGTTCATAATAATTTATTTTGCTTAATCACTACACGCAGTACAAATAATATAATGTGAATAATAACATATGAATGACCTAATAACAATATTATAATCAATAAAAAAAAAAAAAAAAAAAAAAAAATAAGACAAGGTGGGAAGTCTAAATATAATTATTATAGCATCACTGACTTATTAGCTGTATTATTAATATATTAAGTATTTAATGTAGGTGGACAATAAATACTAAGTAAATTAAGCATTAAGTCTACTAGTAGATAATAAGGTAAAGAATAATAAAATAATAATAAATAAGATAATACAATAATAATGAATATCGAATACGTATCATGGAAGTAAAATATTTTTTAATAAAAAAATTGAATTCAAGATATGTTATCAAAATCCTAATTCATTCTCACTTTTATCATCATTATGGTTTATGTGATTAGATACAATTCTGGTAATTATTATCATTATTGACCCTACTACTTGCCGAAATCAACAAAGAAAATCGAAAAAAAAAAACGTCCATTTTGTGAGTAACTCTCTCCCAAGGCTATATTTCGGCTAGATTTTGCCGCTTTTTCGACTTTTGGGAATGTTTTTTCTTAACCTTTTTTATATTATAAATGGCCACAATTCCTGTTATTATCATCATCAATTATCATGATTATCATCATTATTATCGTTTCTACTCGTCCTTACTCACATTATCATCATTATCATCATCATTATCATCATTATTGCAATTATTATCATCATTATGCAATTGTTATGCATTATTATTGCATTATTGGAGTTATAGTATATAATTTTTGCAATAATACTAATTAAAACCACCACAATAATAATAGTAATAACAATAAATATAATAAAACAATAATAACGATTTTATAAATTATTTATATTATATCATTATCTAATTTAGTATCGTTATTACAGTAATTAATACTTGTTATACGTAATTATTTTTTCGCACCTTATACTACCATACAAATAATATACTGATGATAAATTAAACAATAATAATACTAATAACAATATTATAATCCACTAGCATTATTAATTATTATACTTATACTGTATTATTATTATTGTTATTATTACAGATATATATATTTTGGGCAATTAATACTAATAATTAAGATAATATTATTAATAATAATAATAATAATAAATAATAATAATAATAGTCAGCTATAAACTATATATAAATAATAGAGTAATAAGGGAAAATAAAATAATAAAAAAAAAAAAAAAAAAAAAAAAAAAAAAAAAAATAATAATAACTCTAATATCATATCATTTTAACATCAATTTCAACATGTTTATCAAATTCTCCTTTATTCTCACTTTTTATCAGTCATTATTGTTATGGATTACTCACTAGACTTCTGGTAATTAGTTATCCATTATTACCAGGCTTATAAAATTGCCGAAATCACCTAAAGTGATGAAGATCGAAAAAACGTCATGTCTGTAGCTACTTACTCCCATAAAGGCTATATTTTCCGCTAGATTTTGCCAGCAGCTTTTTTCGACTTTTGGGTAATGGTTTTTCCTTATACCTTTTTTGCTATTAAAGGAGACTACAAGTGTCCCTTCTCTTTCATTATCACATCATTATTCTCAATGATTATCATCCTATTGTATTCATCCCCTTTATCCTCATCATTATCATCATCTATCATCATTACATCATCATTATACTATCCATTATTTGCATTATTTATACATCATTCACCTTTGTCATTTGTTAGCTAATAATTATTGCAACTTATTGGCAGTTTATAGTGAATTATTTTTTAGCAATAATACTAATAAGCGCAACAACAATATAATAGTAATTATATCCAATGAATATAACAAGTAATAACGATGGGTTTATAATTATTATTTGATATCATTACTTAAATTGTACTCGTTAGTTCACAGTATCATTATTACTTTGTTTATATCCCGTAGCAATCTATTATTTTTATGAGCAATTTACTACCAGTACAATATAATAATCTCATGATGAGTAATAACATATAATAAAATTGACTACTCAACTTGCACCTAATATTTAATTGACGTCGGGCGATCAGCTACGATCGACTTCTAAGTTATGAGTATCGCTCCATATGTACCTCTATCACTTATTATTATTATTGTTATTATTAACGATATGATATAGTTGTTTGGGCAATCTACTAATAATTAAGATACTAGTATAATAATAATTATAAATAATACATCAATAAATAATTAAAATAAAATAAATACTACATAATTATATATAAGATTCGTCATAATAATAATAATATAATAATTTAATATTTGTTTATAATTAATATCAAATTTTTTATCAAAATTTCTCTTTATTCTCACACTTTTATCATCATTATTGTTATGAATTAATCACAACCTTTCTGTGGTAATTTATTAATCATTAGTACCCTAATAATTGCCGAAATCACCAAAGAAAAATCGAAAACAACGTCATTTTGGAGTATACTCTCATAGGCGTAATATGTGTTGCGCTAGATTTATGCAGCTTTTTTCGCTTTTTGGGGATGTTTTTTTACTTATACCTTTTTTTATTCATATATGGACACAATTCCTGTTATTATCATCTATCATTATCATGTGTATAATCTCATCATATATATCGTTATCATCATCATTAGCCATCATTATTCATTCATTATCATGCAATCATTATCTCCATTATTGCCAGTATTATCCATCAGTATTGCATATTGTTGAGATCATTATTATTGCAATTAATTGGTAGTTACTAGATATATTTTTTGGCAATATCACTTAATCCACAACAATAATATAATAGTAATACAATAATAATAAAACAGACGTCATAACGATTTTTTAATTAAGTTATTATTATTTTTAATCAGTACATATTCTTTAATTAGTATCGTTTATTACAGTAATTATTAACTGTTTTTAATATTTGAGATCATAAGTTTTTTGGCAATTATCAATTCTACCCTATCCAGTTACAAAATAAATAGATAATGATGATATACATAATAATAACTAATAACAATATTATAATCAGTGGTTTTTTATTTTATTTTTTTTTTTTTTCTAGCTTATTATTATTATACTTATACTTCATTATTCATTTATTGTTATTATTACAGATATAATAGATTTTTTTGGCAATAATAACTAATAAATTAAGATAATATAAAAATAGAATAAAATAAGAAAATGAATAATAATAATAATAATCATAATAATAAATAATAATACTAAGTAATTAATATAAATAATAATAATAATAGATATAATTTTTAATAATATTCAAAAATGTTATCAAATTCTCCTTTATTTCCTCAATTTTTAATCATCAATTATTGTTATGATTAATACAATGCTCCTGGTAATTATGTATCAAGTCATACCCTAATAATTTGCCGAAAATCACCATAAGAAATCGAAAAAACGTCATTTTTGGAGTTACTCTCATAAGGCTATAATTTCTGCTGAGTTTTTGCCGCTTTTTTTCGACTTTTGGGATGTTTTTCTTATACCTTTTTATATTTATTGGGGACCCTAATTTCTCTGATTAGTATCATCATCATTATCATGGACTTATCAATCATTATTATCGTTAGATCATCATCATGTATCATCCATGTATCATCATTATCATCCATCATTATCAATCCTTATTAGGCATTATTATCATCCTTATTGCAATTGTTATCTATTATTCATTGCAATTATTGGATTTTATATATATATTTTTGCAATACTACTAATAACCACAACGTCAATAATAATCAGTAATAACAATAGATATAACATAATAACGATTTTATAATTATTATTTATTATCATTATCTTAATTAGTATCGATTATTAACATGTAATACTTACTGTTCAAATAATTAGTAGTTTTTGCAATTATACTACCAGTACAAATAATAATAATTGAGTGATAATTTAACCCAAAAAAATAATAATAATATAATAACAAGTAATTTTTTGAATGAATCCACTAGCATTATGATTATTATACTTAACTAGCCTTATTATTAATTATTGGTTATTTATTCAGATATAATAGATTTTTTGCATGATACTACATAATTAAGACATTATATAGATAATAATACGTAAATAATAAAATTAATAATAAATAATAATAATAACATATATATCCGATAATAACTAATAATATACTAATAATAATAATAATAATAATAACATATTTTTAATAATATGTCCCTAATGGGTTATAGGTCAAAATTCTCTTGTATTAACCTCCACTTTCATATCATCATCTAGTTGTTGATGATTTAGTTATACAATTCTGGTAATTTATTATTCATTAAATTACAGCTGCTAATATTGCCGAATCACCAAAGAAATCGAATAAAACGTCATAATTTGGAACGTATACTCTCAATCAGCCTATATTTCCGCTTTTAGATTTTGCCGCTTTTTCGACTTTTGGGAATGTTTCTTTTACTTATACATTTTTATATTATATATGACACAATTCCCTGTTATTATCGATCATCATTATCATGATGATTCCTCATTATTTATCGTTATCATCATCATTATCATCCTTATCATCATTATCATCATCATTATCATCATTATATGCAATTATTCTCATCATTATTGGCAATTGTTTATCTCAGCTTATTATTGCAATTATTGAGTTATAGTATATATTTATGCAAAATACTAAACACCACAACAATAAATATAGTAATAACAATAATAATCATCAATAATAACGATTTTTATAAATTATTATTTATATCATTATCTTAATTAGTAATCGTTATTAACAGCTAATTATTACTGGTATAACATTATTTTTGCGCAGATTATACTACCAGTACATAATACTATGATTATAATAACAATATATACTTAATAACAATATTATAATCCACTAGCGAGGGGATGTGGGTTTTTTTTTTTTTTTATTTTTTTTTTTTTTTTTTTTGAGGAGAAAGGAGAAGTTTTTGTTTTTTTTTTATTTTGTGTTTTTTTCTTTTTTTAAATTTTGGTTTTTTTTTTTTTTTTTTGGGGAGGGGGGGGGGGTTTTTTTTTTTTTTTTTAAGATAGTTTATTTATTACTAGATAACAGCTTATTACTTATTATTGTATTATTTGCTCTATTATTACAGATCTAATGATTTTTTGGCAATACACTACTATCTACATGTTACGTATCCTTCAAGGTCAAATATAATCCGATATTCTATTAAATACATAATAATAATCAATAATGAAATATAAAATAAACTAATAATTAATAATACTAATACTACTAATAAATAATAATAAAATATTTTTAATAATATTCAAATGTTTATCAAAATTCTCTTTTATCTCACTTTTATCGATCATTATTTTTATGATTAATACCGATCCCTTTGTAATATATTTCTCCTTATACTCCTAATAATTTCCTAAATCACCAATAGACAATCGTGAACCACCTTTCATTTTGTAGTATACACGTCCTCCTCAATGCTATCTTTTCGTCCTAGATTTTGCCGCTTTTTGACTTTTGGGAATGTTTTCTTATACCTTTTTTCATATTATATATGGACACAATTCCTGTTATTATCATCATCATTATCATAGATTATCATCATTATTATCGTGTGTACATCCTCATCCATTTCATCATTATCCTCAATTAATCATCATCATACCTCATCATATATTGCAATTTTATGTCTCAGTCATTATTGCAATTGTTATCATTATTATTGCAATTATTGTAGTTATATATATATTTTTTTTGCAATAATACTAAATGGAACCACAACATATAAATAGTAATAACTTAATAGAGTGGCAGTTTAACAATAATAACGATTTCCTATAAATTACTTATTTATATCATTATCTTAATTAGTACGTTATTACCAGTACATTATTACTGTTTATAAAATAATTATTTTTGCAATTATACTACCAGTACCAATAATAATAATGATGATAATAACATAATAATACTAATAAGCAATATTATAATCACTAGCATTAAGTTATTAACGTTATGACTTATACTTATTATTATTTATGTTGTTATTATTACAGATATAATGATTTTTTGGAAATAATACTATAAATTAGATATAGTTAATCATAATAAATAATATAATAATAATAATAATATATAATAATAATATAATAATAAATAATAATAACAATAATAATAATAATAATAATATTTTTAATGAATATTCAAATGTTATCAAAATTCTCTTTATGTCTCAGGACTTTTATCATCATTATTGTTATGCGATTAATACAATTCTGGTAATTTATTATCATTTATTAACCCTATAATTGCCGAAATCACCAAAGAAATCGAAAAAACGTATTTTTGAGTATACTCCTCATAAGGCTATATTTCGCTATATTTTGCGCTTTTTTCGACTTTTGGGAATGTTTTTCTTATTACCTTTTTATATTATATATGGACACAATTCCCTGTTTCTTATCATCATCATTATCATGATTAAGATCATCATTATTATCGTTATCATCATCATTATCATCGTGATTAAATCATTCATTATCATCATCATTATCATCCTTATTTTGCTAATTATTATCATCATTATTGCGAATTGTTTTATCGCTTATTATTGCAGATTATTGGAGTTATAGTATATATTTTTGCAATAATACTAATAACCAACCAACAATAATAATAGTAATAACAATATAATCACAATAATCCTATTTTATAATTATTATTTTATTCATTATCTTAATGTAGTATCGTTATACAGTCAATTTATTACGGTTTATAAGATAATTATTTTTTGCAATTATCTACCATAACTAATAATAATAATGAATGATAATAACAATAATAATACTAATAACAATATTATAATCACTAAGCATATTCTTATTAGTATACTTATCTTATTATTATTATTGTTTTATTACAGATATAATTAGATTTTTTGGCAATAATCCTAATAATTAAGATAATGTAGTAATAATAAATTTAAATTTAAATAATACCTCAAAACAAAAAATAATATAATAATCATCAATAATAATAATAATAATAATATAATAATTAATAATAATAATATAATAATATTTTTACTAATATTCAAATGTTATCAAAATTCTCTTTTATTCTCACTTTTAGCATCATTTTGTTATTGTATTAATACAATTCCTGGTATTATTATCATTATTCCGCTAAATAATTGCCGAAATCACCAAAGTACAAGCGACAAAAACGTCATTTTGGAGTAATACTCCTAACATAGGCTATATTTCGCTATATTTGCCGCTTTTTCGACTTTTGTGTGAAATGGTTTTTCTTGATACCTTTTTTATAATTATCTCTATGGACGCACAATTCCTGTTATTAATCATCATCCCTTATCATGATTATCATTCATTATTATTCTGTTATCATCATCATTATCATCATTATCATCCATTATCATCATCATTATCATCATTATTGCACATTATTATCATCATTATGCACTTGTTATCATTATTATTGCAATTCTTGGAGTTATAGTATATATTTTTTTCAATAATACTAATAACCACAACAATATAATAGTAATACCAATACTATCACAATAATAACGATTTTTATAATTAATTATTTCTATCATTATCTTAAATTAGTATCGTTATACAGTATTATTACTGTTATAATAAGTATTTTTGCAATTATACTACCAGTACAAATAATATAATTATGATAAATACCAATAATACTCTAATAACAATATTATATCACTACATTATTATTATTATACTTATACTTCATTATTATTATTGTTATTATTACAGATTATAGATTTTTTTGGCAATACTACTAATAATTTAATCCTAATAGTAATAAATAATATAGATAATCAAATAACTAATAGTAATCCAATAATAATAATAATAATACTAATAATATATAATAATAATAAATAATAATATTTTTTAATAATATTCAAATGTTACAAAATTCTCTTTATTTCTCACTTTTATCATCATTATGTGTTATGATTAATACAGGGAGTTCTGGTATTATTTATCATTATTACCCTAATAATTTGCCGAAATCACCAAAGAAATATCGGGAAAAAACGTCATTTTTGGCGTATACTCTCATAATGCATATTTCGCTAGATTTTGCCGCTTTTTCGACCTTTTTTGAATGTTTTTTTCCTTATACATTTTTTATATTATATATAGGACACAATTCCTGTTATTACATCATCATTATCAATGATTATCATCATTATTATCGGTATCATCATCAGTATATCATTATCATACATTATTCATCATCATATCATCATTATGCAATTATTTCATCATTATTCAATTTGGTTATCTTATTATTGCAATTATTGGAGTTATAGTATATATTTTTGCATAATACTAATAACCACAAACAATAATAATAGTAATACCAATAATAAGAACAATAATAACGATTTTATAATTATTATTTATATCTTATCTTAATTATATCGTTATTACAGTAATTATTACTGGTTATAATATTATTTTTGCAATTATAGCTACCAGTACAAATAATTAATAAATGATGATATGATAACAATATTACTAATAACAATTTATAATCACGAGCATTATTTTATTATACTATACTTTTATTATTATTGTTATTTAGTCCAGATATAATAGACTTTTTTGGCAATAATACTAATAATTAAATAATTAGTAATAATATAATAATAATAATAATAATAATAATATAATAATATAATATAATAATATTTTTAATAATATTCAATGTTTCAAATTTCTTTATTCTCACTTTTATCATCATTATTGTTTATGATTAATACAATTCTGGTAGATTCTTATCATATTACCCTAGATAATTGCCGAAATCCACCAAAGAAACATCGGGGAAAAAACTCATTTTTGGAGTATACTCTCATCAAGTGCTATATTTCGCTAGATTTTGCCGCTTTTTTCGACCTTTTGGGAATGTTTTTCTTATACCTTTTTTATATTTATAATGGACACCATTCCTGTTATTATCATTCATCATTATCCAGGAGTATCATCTTATTAATCGGAGGGGGGTTATCATCCATCATTATCATCATTATCTCATTATCATCATACATATCATCATTATTGTCAATTATTATCATCATTATTGCAATGTTATCATGTATTATTGGGCAATTATGGAGTTATAGTATATATTTTTGCAAATACTACTACTAAACCACAACAATAATATAGTAATACATAATAATAACAATAAATAACGATTTTTATAATTTTATTTATATCATTATCCTTAATTTAGTATCGTTATTACAAGTAATTATTCCCTGTTATAATAATTATTTTTTGCAATTTATACTACCAGTACCAATACTAATCATGATGATAATAACAATAATAATACTAATACAATATTTAAATCACTAGCATTATTATTATTATCTTAACTTATTATTATTATTGTTATTTTTACAGTATAATAGATTTCTTGGCAATAATACTATAATTAAGAGATAAATAGTAATAATAATAATATAATAAATATAATAATAATAATAATAATAATAATAATAATAATAATAATAATATAATAATAACTAATAATAATAATATTTTTAATCATAATTCAAATTTATCAAAATTCTCTTTATTCTCGGACTTTTTATCATCATTATTGTTATGATTACTACAATTCTGAGTATTATTATCATTTTACCCTAATACTTGACCGAAATCACCAAAGAAATCGGGGGGGGGGGGGAAAAAACGTCATTTTGGAGTATACTCCACCCCCTCCATAATCTCTATTTCTCTAGATTTTTTTCCTCTTTTTTCGACTTTTTGGAATTGTTTTTGGCTTCTACCTTTTTTTCTCTTCTCTATTTACCCAATTCCTTTTACATTATCCACTCTCGGTCACCAACTCAACATTAAAATCTGATAGTATGGTAGGACCACTATATCTCTAACCTTCATTGTTTCCATCTCATCATCTCAAACCTTTCAAGAAAACCATTCCCCCAAATTCATTCAAACATCTGTCAAACTCTAAGCTAAATCTCTCCTTATTCGTACTTATCCTCCCAAATTACTTTTTTTTCTATTTCTTTTTTTGATTTTTTCTTCAATTACAATTTATTTTCATAATGATCAATAACTGATAGTACTTCCCAGAATTTTAAATTACTCATAACAAGCCTGATTCTTAAATACTATATGTATAATCCATAGAAATTTTTTAACATTTTAATATTATAAACAATGATTTATTAATTATTCTTATTATTATTATTATTATTATTATATTATTCTTATTCTTAGATTCATCTACCTTAATTTTTTATTATTTTATTATTTCATTATTATTACCATTTCTCTTCATTCTTAGTATTTATTTCCAAAACTTCTCTTCATATCTTTAATCATCCCAAATCATAATAATAAGTATCAAGTATAATACCATCATAATGCTGACTTTCTTATAAAATATTTGTTCTTCATTATATTATTATTTTTATTATCCTCATTATTATTATTTTTACTGGTGTCCTACTTTCAAAAATACATTATTATCACTATTACGTCTCCTACTTAGCTTTGCTACTAGTCATTACCGTATAACTCCTTTAAGACTCTATTATTCATCTTATGTTTATACTCTATTATATTTAGTGGATCGTTATTTCCTTGTTACTTCCTCCTATTTCTTTGTTTCTTCTGTCCCCACCTCTCTATTATTAATTGTTTTTGTTTGTTGTTCGTCTTAAGTATATCTGATTCAAAAAATCTATATATCCTACTTCAGAGCAAGAGCCAATATCCTCTTATTCAAGCCCAATACTTGCAATACATAATGAAGTATAACAATGGCAATAATGATGATAATAAATTGTGCAAATAATGATGATAATGAATGATGATATGAATTCTATGAATGATAATGATGATGATAAACGATAATAATGATGCTAATCATGATAATGATGATGATAATAACAGGAATTGTGTCCATATAATATAAAAAAGGTATAAGAAAAACATTTCCCAAAAAAGTTCGAAAAAGCGGCAAAATCTAGCGAAATATAGCCTTATGAGAGTATACCCCAAAATGACGTTTTTTTTCGATTTCTTGAGTGATTCGGCAATTATTAGGGTAATAATGATAATAATTACCAGAATTGGTTTAATCATAACAAAATGATGATAAAAGTAGAATATCTAGAGATTTTGATAACATTTGAATTTATTAAAAATATTATTATTATTATTATTATTATTTTAGTATTATTATTATTATTATTATTATTATTATTATTATTATTATTTATTATTATTTATTATTACTATTATCTTAATTATTAGTATTATTGCCAAAAAAATCTATTATAATCTGTAATATAAATAACAAGTAAGAATAATCAGTACTCATATAAATAATTAATAATGCTTAAGTGATTATAATATTGTTATTAGTATTATTTTATTGTTATTAATCATCATTATTATTCATTTTTATATTGCTTTTTTTTTGTAGTTTTTTTCCGCTACTTTATGACCCACATGTACTTTGGTAAGTATAATTCAAAAATTATTTAATTAACGAGTAATCTTACTTGTATATGCAACGATAACTAATTAAGATATATATAATAACTATATAAATCGTTATTATTGTTTATTACTGTTTGTTATTACTATTATTATCTGTTGTGGTTATTAGTATTATATTGCAAAATATATCTATAACTCCATACTTGCAATAATAATGAATAACAATTGCTATAATGATGATAATAATTGGCAATAATGAATGATACTGATGATGATAATGATGTATAATGAATGAGAAGATGATGCTCACGATAAATAATGAGATAATCCATGATAATGATTGAAATGCATAATAAAGGAATTGTTTTTCATATATAATAAAAAAAGGTATATGAAAACTTCTCCAAAAGGTCGAAAAATGCGGCAAAAATCTAGCGAAATATAGCCTTATGAGAGTATACTCCAAATGACGTTTTTTCGATTTCCTTTGGTGATTTCGGCAAGTTATTAGGTGGGTAATAATGATATAATTACCACAGAATTGTATTAAATCTCTAACAATAATGATGATAAATATTGAGAATAAAGAGAATTTTGATAACATTTGAATATTATTAAAAATATTATTATTATTATTATTATTATTATTATTATTATTATTATCTCTCCGTTATTAATTATTAATTATTATTATTAATTTATTATTATTTTATTATCTACTATTATCTTAATTATTAGTATTATTGCCAAAAAATACTATTATCATCTGTAATAATACAACAATAATATAATAATATAGTTATAATAATAATAATGCTAGTGATTATACTCTATTGTTTATTAGTAGTTATTATTGTTATTATCATCATTATTATTATTTGTACTGGTAGATAATTGCAAAATAATTATTATAACTAGTAATAATGTACTGTAATTAACGATACTAATTAAGGATAATGATTAAATAATGTAGTAATAGCAATCGTTATTTAGTGTGTGTGGCGGGTTATTATTGTTATTTACTAATTATTATTGTTGTGGGTTATTAGTATTTATTGCAAAATATATTACTATACTTCCAATATATTGCAATAATTAATGATAACAATTGCAATAATGATGATAATAATTGCAATAATGATGATAATGATGATGATACTTATGACTAATCTGATGATAATGATGATGATAACGATAATAATGATGATAATCATGAATAATGATGATGATAAATAACACGGAATTGTGTCCCATATTAATAAAAAAGGTGATAGTTAAAAACATTCCAAAAGTCGAAAAAGCGGCAAAATCTAGCGACAATATAGCCTTATGAGAAGTATACTCCAAAATGACGTTTTTTTCGATTTCTTGTGGTTGATTTCGGCAATTATTAGGGTACACACTCAGATCTGGACTATATAATTACCAGAATTGTATTAAACAATCATAACATACATGATGTAAAAGTGGAGAATAAAAGAGAATTTTGATAACATTTGAATCATTATTAAATATTTTTATTATTATTATTATTATTATATTAATTATTATTATTATTATTATTATTATTATTATTATGATTATTATTATTATTATTATTATTTACTATTATCTTAATTATTAGTAATTATTGCCAAAAATCTATTATATCTGTAATAATAACAATAATAATAATAAGTATAAAGGTTAATATAATATGCTAGTGATTATAATATTGTTATTAGTATTATTAATTTGTTATTATCATCATTATTATTATTTGTACTGGTAGTAGAATGCAAAATAATTATTATAACATAATAATTACTGTAATAACGATACTAATTAAGATAATGATATACATAATATTATAAAACATCGTTCTTCTTGTTCTTTATTATTGTTATTA
>NW_023639871.1:7500-11764 GCF_015228065.2 Penaeus monodon
TATAATATATATATATCTGTGTGTGTGTGTGTATGTGTGTGTGTGTGTGTGCGTGTGTGTGTGTGTGTGTGTGTGTGAGTGTGTGTGTGTGTGTGTGTGTGTGTGTGGTGTATGTGTGTGTGTGTGTGTGTGTGTGTGTGTGGTGTGTGTGTGTGGTGTGTTGTGTGTGTGTGTGTGTGTGTGCACAAACACACAACTACACACATAAATTTATATATAATATATATATATATATATATATATATATATATATATATATATATATATATATATATGTTACTGTAAAGTTGTGAGATCAGGGATTTCACGAAATCCCTAAAATTTTCAGTAAATTCATGAAATCACTGTTTTCACTCGGGAATTTCATGAATTTACTGAAATATTCAGGAAATTCACGAAATCCCTGAATTGGGAGGTCAAGGTTTCATGAAATATACTGTTTCGATCTTTTCACATGTTTGGATGATGTGTGGATGAGCAAGGGTTAGAATTATGACCTGAAATAATGCCTTTAATAACATTAATAGAACTGTCACAAGGAGCGTCTTTCGGGTTAAAACTATTTGAAAAATCCATTATTTAGTTCCAAAAACATGACAACAGGTATCTATGGCATTCATTTTATTCATAAGAGCATGCATTTGTTCATTCATAAGACATACATATATTGCTATATCATAACTATTCATTACATTGCTATCTGGATACATGACGGTTATTCAACAATCAGCAATTATTAGCACAGTTTACACTTTCATGCACCGAGAGTTACATTTCGCTTTAGCTTTGAAACACTTACATCTCTTAGTTGAACACTTCTTCAGACCACTACAGTTGCATCTAGTGAATCCCTGACCACCACATGCAGATTGTGCAATAGCACTTCTCGAAGTGACGCTACGTATCCTGATTTACGTCATCTTCTGTCAGCAACCGCTGGGGGCAGAGGCCAAACTGGTTTCTAGAATACTGACCCTTTAGAACACCCGACTTTTCGGCAATCTTATACTGAATTTTGGTCTTGGTGATCTTGAAGTATCTGATGGGTTTTGAACAATGGCATTAACAGAAAGTGCCTCAGTCACTTCAGTGGTCAATAAATCATTATTGTCACCTAGTTGCTTCGCTAGTGGTCACTGAACCAGCAGAACTTACAGTAGAACCTGACATAACTGCTATGAGATCATCCTTACTCTCCAACCTTGAGACAACTTCTGTGGGTAGAGGTGAAGAAGTCAGGCCAACTCTGGCTTCACAACCAAACCAGTGTCAACTGTATGGAGAGCACTTTATCCCTGAATGATGAGCAGCATTTTTCTGAAACTGAACAAACTTGATACCAACTGACCAGTCTTGTGAATTATTGTCTGCAAGCCAGGTAACTAACATATCCTTAATGTTACCATTCGCACGTTTCCCACAGAACCATGACTTTTGGATGACGGGGCTTTCCCATGAACCATGGTGAGACTTGCCATAGTTCTTTTAGCTCAGTAATCACCTGGATGTGAACTCTGAGCCATTATCACTTTAAAGAGCAGCAGGGGCACCCATGAGAAGGAAGATATTACAAGCTGGAAGGCATCCTCCACAGCACGTTTGGTTTGAAGAGGACAAAGAATGCAGAATTTGGTTAGATATTCTTGGTACACCATGATCCATTTAAAGTTGGAGTGTGGCACTGATTACGTGTTAATCAAATCAACTAGGCCCCTGATGCAAATTCCTTGCTGAGGATAGGACGCACCACAACACCTTTGGTCATTAGTCTTTTCCTTTTCTTCTGACATTCCTCACACAGTGACTCGAGGAGCTCCAAGGCCTTTGTTGTGATGTTGGCATATTTTCGTTGTAACTCCTTAATCATTCGGTCACGCCCACCATGTCCTGTTGCAATATGAACACGTTTGATGACATCAAAAGTCTCCTCAATAGTTACATAATACAGGGGTGGCTCATCTGCATTTGTCCGTTTTTTTATAAGCTTTTCCACGTCACCACATTGGAGGACTTCATATCTGAAAAGAAATAGAATGCATTAATTCAGTAAAACTATAATTATCACTGCTATTATGGAGCAAATATTATTCAGTGGCTAGGGTTTGGGGCAGCAGTTACTACAAAGAAATACAAAACATAGATTGATCATGTCATATGACATGCTTCAGAGACATATCTGTCAGTCTGCACGAAATGTCAAACAGTAGGTGAGCTAGTTATAACAATAATGATTTTAATCCCTACAGTGCTGAATTATTTTCGTGAAAAATTGGTCAGTATTACATGTTACCTCCATGTTTCTGGCTCCTTCTGCAGCCAGACCATGGATAACTGAGACTAAAAGAAATACTGGTCATAGTCATCAATGGAATTTCATATCAAATTTTAAAATAAAAGTAACACCAATATTTAACAATGTATCATAATAGGTAATGAAAACTAATTATATCACTGGGATTTGCAACAAATAAACAAAATAACTTACTTGGACAGAAGATAATAGTCACTTCTACTCTTCATATGACTATTTGCTGATGAAGATTTAATACTGTCTATCCTTCTGTAGTAACTCAGCCTTTGGGATAAGATATTTCTTGCTTTCTTCATAACATTTTGAACAGCTCACTCTTGAATCTCTCTTCAGTACTCTCAGAAGCCATCATGGACAGCGATAATTAAAGGGAGCTTTAAAAGCAATTCACAGGCCTGAAGAGGAAAGGATAAGTCCGATATGTAAAGCTTAGCCTCGCCTGGGCTATGCCAATGAGGGGAGCCCACCTGTGTCGACTAATGCCAACTCGCTCAGCTGGTGGTGACTAAGCGGAATCTAGTCCTTACCCGCTGTGGTGCCCAGCCACAGCAGTAACCTCCAGGCGACAGTTACAACTTCTCGTGCCTGGGTGGGGCGCGAACCCGCTGACCCCTTGGATAAGAGGCCGACACGTTACCACTGTACTAGCCGGGTGTAAAGAGAGAGAGGAACGGCAACGCGGTAACACGGGGCAGGTGAGGAAAGACGAACAGAAGCGAAGGAAGGTCAGATCAGGTCGGAGGGTCAGGCAGACTATGTGCAGGTGGTCGGTATACGAGAGAAGGCAGAGGATGTTGGAAGGGAGGAGACTTTCGACTTTTCGACATTGTGAGTTTTTCTACTATAGTATCAACACAGTAGAGTGTTTTAACCATTCACTTAAACTCATGTAATAACCCAACTAGGTAAGATGCAATACCAATATAAAGTAACTCATGGGCATGAATTGGTAAAAAAATAATAATTTATCAAAATATATTTTCTGATTTCATAGTCTTACTGATGCCATCCAGTAAGATAATGTAAAAGCAAGGATAGTATTTCAGGGATTTCGTGAATATCCTGGATATTTCAGTAAATTCACGTAATCCCTGAGTGAAACTGATTTCATCAATTTACTGAAAATTTTAGGGATTTTGTTAAATCCCTGATTTCACAACTTTACTGTAATACACACACACACATATATATATATATATATATAAGGCCTGTTTTTGTAGTATCCCGAAACCCCTAATACATTGATACATTGTTTCAGGTTGTATAATGGTCACTACAAACACAATATCACCGAAGTTTGTACTGATCTGTCTTATTTATTTCACATGAAAAGTCAATAGAAAACCATTAAAGTACTTCATATACTTTTATGATTTTTAATGACAAGCAAAATTGTGGAAGCTTCAAATAAAATGGAAAAAGTACCTGACTACTTTGCAACTTATAATTTATACACACCACTCTTCGCTTCGCATGGCTGTGGGAATTTTAAATGTATTTCTCAGATTTAGTCAAAATATATATCTTTTTATTACATACACTGTACTTCATATGGAATGTGGAAGTTGTATACGGTTTTGCATCTCGTCGTATCCACCGCAAGTGAATTCCGTGTCCAAATCAGACAACTGCGTAATTCCAATGATCACGGACATTACTTGATGTATTGATTAAAGTATATCAACAAATCAGGATGCACAGCATTTTCTTTTATATATCTATATATCGTATTTATATATTTATATATCGTCTTAAATTACTTCAAATCTTACCCTTACAGAGTGAACAAGTATTTGCTAAAAAGGCAACGAAACACGTTTGCAATAAAGTTTTAATAAGAAACTTACTATGCGATTCGTAATTAATGAAAATATAAATCCCCATCTGAAAGCATGTGAAGTGTGTGTGTGTGTCTATATATGTATATTTTTTTTTTTTAAAAAAAAAAAAAAA
>NW_023639872.1:5000-11763 GCF_015228065.2 Penaeus monodon
ATGAATGTGCGTATGTATACATGTATGTATGTGTATGTGTGTGTGTGTGTGTGTGTGTGTGTGTGTATGTGGTATGTGTGTGTTGTGTGTGTGGTGTGTGTGTGTGTGTGTGTGGGGGTGTGTGTATGGGCGCGCGCCTTTGTGCGGAACACATAACGTGCCTTTTAGCAAAGAATACATTCTATACTTCTTAGCAGTTGTTCCATGGAGAAAAGCAATTAAACGTCGATATTACATTTTTTTTAATAACATAAAATATATAAAAGGTGGAGTCACCTGACACCCGTAACCTGTCGCGTGATTGCTAAATAATTGCCCAACCCCGTCCTTGGAGAGTTGGGCGCTGTCAGATGCGATGTTCAAATTCTCCTTTGTTGCAAACTATGCAACTTGCGCTATTTTTCTTTTCCTGCTTACTTGTCCCTTTTAAGAAATATTTTACAGTTAAGTAGGTATTCTTTCTCTTTCGTTTCCATACAAAGAGGTTTGCTTGCTCATACTGCAGGATATGTATTTGATCGGTTCTGATTATATCTTCGTCAGAAATACATTAATTATTTTATCCATTACTACTCCGCCCACAGCAAATAAAACAATATCTGTGGCTGTAATTGGTTTCAAAGTATCGAGGATTTTACAGTCCTGATTACCTCTTGGCAGAAAATTTTCTTTACATATTTATTCTTTTTAAGAAACATGAATATCCCAGGGCTTTCCCTTTTGAAGAATGCAGAGAACTGATGATAAGACGAAAAATCTGATCCTGCAAACAAATTCAAAATTCATCAAATTTCCTCCGTCTGATATTTCTGAAACGATCGGTAGGTTGTAAAAATCGGCAGCACATGCGGTTATAAGATATAACAACTCATGCAGCGATAAAGAGTATTATGGTGAAAAGGGACGCGATTTTAGCAACAGGATCAGCGTAACATCGAGAAGAAGCGGACATCCACCCCGCCGGAAAAAACAAACAGAATTGAACCATGGGAGACTAAACAAACACAAGAAAAAAATGATGGAAACTGAAATGTCCAAGAGGAGAATGCATCAGGCAGCTTCAAATCCCCCCCAGCACAATATACGCAATTTTCCCGGGTACAATGGTTCCTGGCTCATGTCACATGCTGTATTGGTTTTTTTTTCGTTAGTATAGTAAAAATAAAAGAAACCCAAAAAAAACAATCTCTTGCACTGTTAACGTACTCATTTCTTTTAATTTAAACCCAAAAAATAAAATGTGTATATCTCCATTTCTCCTTCAATATAAAACAACTGTTGTTATAAAAGGGTATTTCCCTAACCCAAAAAATACTTGATTTAGCATGCGTTAACAAATTTTCTATGAAGCACAGGGCCCTAGGGTTCCCCCCCCCCCCCCCTGGCTCAAACTGAATGCGAAGAGATGAAACGAAGGCCAGAACTGACTCTTTTCCCCCCTTTTCAAATTCATGCAACCGCAAGCAAAATTTCCCATCCCGGCCATGAGGGATGTAGAAATACAAAAAACAAAAAAAAAAAAAAAAACAAAAAATCGGGGGAAAAAAATTTTAAGCAAAAAAGATAAAAAAAGATGGGGGGAAAAGAGTGAGAGAGGGAAGAGAAAGAAAAGAGAGAGGAGAGAGAGAGAGAGAGAGGAAGAGAGGAAAATCGACAGAAGAGAGAGAGGACAGAGAAGGAGAAATAGGACGTTCCTAGAAAAGACCCCAAAAACACCTATACAATACGTAGTCCATCAATAAAATTAAAACAGACAAAAATCAGTTATATAGTATATATATATATATATATATAATATCTATATATATATATATTATAATATATATATTATATATATATATTATATATATAATTATATATATACTATATATATACACCCACACAATAATTTTATATAAATAATATTAATATATATATATAATATATATAAATAATATATAATTTATATATATATATATATTACAATACTATTAGTTTGGTGTGTGTGTGGTGTGTTTGGTGTTGGTGGTGTGTGTGGTGTGTGTGTGTGGTGTGGGTTTTGTGTGTGTGTGGTGTGTGTGTGGTGTGGGGTGTGTGTGGGTGTGTTGTTGTGGTGGGTGTGTGTGTTGGGGTTTATTTAAATAAAAATAAAATAATATAAAAATATATTATATTATATATAAAAATTATATATTATATATTATATTTTATAAATTATATATTAAATATATTATATATATATTATATATATATATATATTTTATTATATTTATAAACCCCAAAAAACACACACCCACAAACACAAAACCAACCAACAACGCACACACACACACACACAAACACACACACACACACACACCACCACCCCACCAACACACACACACAACACACCACCACACACACCCCCATATATTGTATATTTTTTAAAATATATATAAATAATATAAATATATTTATATATAAATTTAAAAAATATATATATATATATATTATATTTTATATGTTTTTGGGGTGGTGTATATTTTAAAATTTAAAATATATTAATTATATATATTATATATATTATATTATATTTATATATATATATATATATAATTTTATATTTAATTTATATATATATACATATAGTAAAATGATTCTTGCTCTGTGTTAATTTTTTTGCATGGACAGACAGATTTATATGGGGATTTTGGGGGGCATTTCTAGGGAAAGTCCCACTTCTCTCTCTCTCTGTCTCCTCTCTCTCCTTCTGATTTTTTCTCTCTCTCTCTTCTCTCTCTCCTCTCTCTCTCCTCTTTTTCTTTTCTCTCTCTCTCTCTCTACTCCTCCCCTCCCATCTTTTATTTCTGTTTATATTTTTTCCCAGATTTATTTTTTTTTTTTTTGTTTTTTTTTTTTGTATTTTACACCCCTCAGGGCCGGGGATGGGAAATGTTCTTTGCAGTGTTGTCTGAATTTTTAAAGGGGGAAAAAGTCAGTTCGGCCTTTTGTTTCGTACTCTTTGCATTCAGTTTGAGCCAGGTGGGGGGGGGGAACCCCGGGGCTGGGGCTTTATAAGAATTTGTTAAGCATGCTAAATCAAATATTTCTTTGTGGCTTCAGGAAAAAACCTGTTATAACACTACAGTTTTTTTTTATACTGGAAAGGGGAAATGGTAAATAACATTTTTTTTGTTGGTTATATAAAAGAATGAGTACGTTAACAGTGGGAAAAGATGTGTTTTTTTGTTTCGGGTTTTAATTTTTTCATATATAACGAAATCAAACCCCTAAGCAGTACGAGTCAGGAAAACCTTGAATCCGTAACTTTCCGTATATTGCCTGCGGGGATTTGAACTGCTGATGCATTCTCCTCTGTGGGGGCTTTGCAGTTTTTTTCCCCATTTCTCTTGTGTTTGTTTTGCTCCCAGTTCAATTCGTTTGTTTTTCCCAGGTGGGTGTCCCGCTTTTTCTCGATGTACGTGATCCGTTGCTAAAATCGGTCCCTTTTTACCCCAATACTCTTTTTCCGGGGGGGGGGGGGTTGTTATATCTTTAACCCCCTGTCTCCGATTTTTACAAACCTACCATCGTTTTAGAAATATCAGAGGAGGAAATTTGAGAATTTTTAATTGTTTGAGGACAGATATTCTTTATCACAGTTTTTCTGCTTCTTTCAGAAGGAAGCCCCTGGGGTATTCATGTTTCTTGAAAGAATCAATTATGTAAGCAACTTCTGCCAAGAGGTAATCAGGACTGTAAATCCTCGATACTTTAAAACCCAAATTTAAACAGCCAGATATTGTTTTATTTGCTGTGGGCGGAGTAGTAATGGATAAAATAATTAATGTATTTCTGACGAAGATATAATCAGAACCGATCAAATACATATCCTGCAGTATGAGCAAGCAAACCTCTTTGTATGGAAACGAAAGAGAAAGAATACCTACTTTTAAATGTAAAATATTTCTTAAAAAGGGGCAAGTAAGCAGGAAAAAAAAAATGGCAAGTTGCATAGTTTTGGGAACAAGGAGAATTTGAAAAAATCGCATCTGACAGCGCCCCCCTCTCCAGGACGGGGTTTGGGGAATTATTTAGCAAACACGCGACAGGTTACGGGTGTCAGGTGACTCCACCTTTTATATATTTTATGTTATTAAAAAAAATGTAATATCGACGTTTAATTGCTTTTCTCCATGGAACAACTGCTAAGAAGTATAGAATGTATTCTTTGCTAAAAGGCACGTTATGTGTTCCGCACAAAGGCGCGCGCCCATACACACAACACACACACACAAAACACACACACACACACCCACACAACAAAACACACACACACACACACCCACACACCCACACAAAACCCCACCCCACACACACACCCTACCCATCCCCACACACACACACAAAAACACACACCCCATAAAACATACAAAACATGTTCATAAACCCCCTTCAATTTTATACACACAACCCCCACAAAACGACATGTATATATAAATTATAAATATATATATAAAAATAAAATTATTATATATATATAATATATATTATATTATATAAAGTGTGGGGTGTGTGTGTGTGTGTGTGTGTGTGTTGTGTGGGTGTGTGGGTGTGGGGGTGTGTAGTATTTTGTGTGTGGGGGGGGAACTTTTTATATATAAAATTTTAATTATATATATATATATATATATATATATATTTTATATATTAAATTATAAAATTTTATTTTATATAAAATATATATATATAATTTTATGTATATTATATAATATATATATATTTTAAAATAATAATTTTATTATTATATATTATATATATAAAATATATATATACACCCCACAAAACACAAAACACACCCCCCACACACCCCACACACACACCACACACACACAAAACACACCCCATATATATTATATATATATAATATATTTATATATATTATCTATATGTATTTTATAATATTATATATTATATATATATATATATATAATTTGTGTGTGGTGGTTTTGTGTGGGTGTGTGTGTGTTTTGCATTTTGTGGTATGTGTGTGTGTTTTGTGTGTGTGTGTGTGTTGTTAACTTACATTATAAAATTAAATATATATATATATAAAATATAATAATATATAATATATATAATATATATTTATATAATATAACATACAAAATAATGTATAAAATATAATTTTTATATTAAATATAAAAATATACATATATATATATATTAAATATATATTATATATATAATATAAAATTTTTATATATAATATAATGTGTGTGTGTGTTTTGTGTGTGTGTGTGTGGGGGTGTGTGTGTGTGTGTGTGTGTTTGTGGATGCAAAAATACATGTGTAAAAAGTGTGTATATATATATATATATAAATATATAAAATTAAAATAATTTTATATATATATATATATTATATATATATAATGTTTTTTTGTGGGGTGTGTGTGTTTTGTGTTTTGTGGGGTGGTGTGTGTGTGTGTGTGTGTGTTTTGCGTGTGGGGGTTTTGTGTGTTTTTGTGTGGGTTTTGGGGTAAAATTTCATATAAAATACGAAAATACCCCACACACACACACACACACAAACACACCCCACATACCCAAAAAAAACACAACACTTAGATAATACATATATTTTAAAATTAAAAATAAAAAATATATAATATTAGATAATTTTATATCCTATAATATTTTAAATAAAATTTTAAAAAATATTATGTTAAAAATTTTATTGTATATTAAAATATCTAATATAAAAATTTAAAATAATATTTTAAAATTTGATATATATTTTATTATAATATAATATTATATTTTTATTTTTATCATAAATTGTCTATCTATCTATCTATTATCTATCATCTTTTTCTACTATTATCTATCTATCATCTATTTAATTGTTGTGTTGTGTGTGTGTGTGTGTGTGTGTGTGGGGGTGTGTGTTGTGTGCTCTTTCTTTGTGTGTGTGTGTGTGTGTGTATTTGTTATATAATATATATATATATAATATATTTATATATATTATATTAATATATATATAATAATATTATATATTGCTGTGATATATTGTTTTGTGTCTGTTTATTAAAAATCCCATCTATCTACATACATATTTTCATTGTTTTACTTTATAATATTGTAACTTAATTTTATAAATTTATACTAATATTGTACCCCCACACCACACACCCACACACACACCCCACACACAACCACCAAAAACCAACCACAGACCGGGACCACAAACACCACAACAACCACCCACACCCACCTCCGCACACCCCCCCAACCACACACACAAAACAACCACACCAAAACCCCCCACACACACACCCCCCAACAACACACCACCAACCCCCCCCCCCAAACCCCCCCCACCCCAACCACAACCACACAAATTTTTTATATATTTATTATATATATATTATAATATAAAATATTATGTTTTATATAGATTAGTAGATTATAGTAAAATTTTAAAAATAAATAGATGGAAAAAGTGAATTATATAATATAAAATTATTATATATTTATATTTTATAACTATTCGACATTTTTTGTGTTTTGTGTTTTTGGTGTGTGGTGTGTGGTGTGTGTGTGTGTGTGTGTGGTGTGTTGTGTTTGTGTGTTGTGTGTGTGGGTGTTTTTGTGTTCTTTTTTTTTTTTTTTTTTTTTTTTTTTTTTTTTTTAAATTTTAAATTTCCTTTTTTTTTTAAAAATTTTTTTTTTCCTTATATTTTAATTTTTATTTTTAAAAAAAAAAATTTTTTTTTATATTATTTTGGATAATATTTTTT
>NW_023639873.1:0-11763 GCF_015228065.2 Penaeus monodon
TTTTTAAATTTTTTAAAATTTTAAAATTTTAAATTTTTTTTATAATTTTAAAATTTATAAAAATTTTTTTAAAAATTTATTTTTTTATATTTAAAAATTTTTAAATAAATAAATATTTAAAATAAATTTAATTTTTAAATTTTTAATAAAATTTTTATAAAAATTTTTTAAAAAATTTAATTTTATATAATTTAAATTATATATTAAATTATTATTAATTATTAAAAAATTATATTAAATATATTTTTTAAATTTTTTTAAATTTTTTCTATTTTATCATATATATATATATATTTATATTTAATTTAATTAATTATATATATACTAATTTTTTAAAATTTTATATATTTATAATAAAAGATTATTTTTAAAATTTTTATTATTTATATTTATATTATTATTAAAATATAAATTTAAAATAAAATATTATATATAAATTATTATACTTTAAATTATTATAAAATTAAATTAATATTTAAAATAAAATATATAAATAATAAATATTTATTATATAAATTTATTAAATGTTTAAAATTTTTTTAAAAATGAAAATATTTTAAATAATTTTAATTATATAATTAAAATATATATATATTTATTAATATTTAATAATTTTTTAAAAAATAATCTATATTTTATATTGAAAAATATTAATATATTTCTATATTATAATAATGTAATAATGGAACATATTTTATTTATAAATATAAATATAATAATATTTAATATATATACAAAAGAATTACTATATTAAAAATATTTAGTATCTATTAAATATCTATATGGAATAATAAAATATATTTAATTTTTCAGATAAATTTACATGTAATCATCTTATACGGTGAATATATTTAATAATAGCTAAACAATTGTATAATGAGAAACTATAAGATGAAAATATGTCATGGTGAATAATGTAGCTAATCAGTAATATGAAATCAAATAATTTATTATATATATATAAGATATTATTATATAGTATTATAGTATTATTAATTTATTCATATATGTTTTAAAATGTATTTAAATAAATTAATATATCTATATATATATATATAATATTAATATATTATATATATATAAAATAATATATATATATATTTAATATATATATTTTATATATATATTTTATATATATATATATATATATATTATATATATATATTGAATTTAAGATATATATATCTATATATTATTATATATATATTTAATATATATATATAATTATATATTTATATTTTTATTATAATATATATATATATTATATATATATATATATATATATCTATAATATTTTTTATTATATTTTATTAATATATAAAATTTATATTATATCATAAATTTTTATACTTAATCTTTTATTAATATTAAATTTATTTATATTAATTTATATATTATTTTTATTATATTTTTATTTTATATTTTTTTATATTTTTTATTATATTTTCTATATTTTTTTTTTTTTTTTAAAAATTTATATAAATTTTTTATATTATTTTTTTTTTTTTTTTTTTTTTTTAATGTATTAAAATTTTTTTGGGATCTTATTTTTAATGGATTTTTTAATTTATAAAGTGTTTTCTTTTTTTTTTATGAGTACATTTATTTTATTGGGGGGTACTTTTTTTTAAATTGTTGTACATATATATTTTTTTGAAAATTTTTTGAATTAATTTTAATTGAGTTTAAAAATTTAAAATTCACCCATAATATATATATATTTTATATATAATATATATATATTATATTATATATATATAAATATGAGGCCGCGGTGGTTAGTGGTTAAGCATCGGACCAAAACGTCCGTGGTAATCTGGTTCGGGATTCGGTCACCGGCCGGGGCGTTGGGTTTCCCCGGCAAGGAACTTTACCTCGATTGCCTACCCAGCCGCGGGTGGGCAGGCACCCAGTCGTGCCGGGGCCGAACCGGAATGAGATGGTGTCGATAAAAACCCGGGCGGAAGGCAACGGCAAACCCCCGCTCTAAATTGCCAAAAAATCAGGAATCCAAAATCGCCAATCCCCTTTTGGGGGTAGGCACTTAAAAAAAAAAAAAAAAAAAAAAATTTTAAAAAAAAAAAATATTTAAAAAATTTATAAAAAAAAAAAAATATAAAATATATTATATAATAATATTAATATATATATATATATAAAATATATATATAATATATTATTATATATATAATTATATTTATATATAATATTATATATATATCTATTATATACATATCTATATATAATATCAAAAATTTAAAATATTTTAAAATATTATTATTATTAAATATGTAATTATATTAAATATTAATTTTTAATATTATTATATTATAATTATATAATATTATTTAAAAAATATATATAAATATATATAATATATATAATATATTATAAATAATTTATTATAAATTAATATTATTATTTAATATATTATTAATTATATTAAATATATATTTTTTTAATATAATTTATTTCTATAATATTATTTTCTTATATTATTTATATTATATTTTTATAATAATTATATTAAAATATATATATAAATTAAATAATATATTATATATATATATATATATATATATATAATATATATATATATATATATTATAATATTTATATTATATATATATATTTATAAATATATATATATATTAAATAATATCTAAAATATATATATATATATAATTAAAATTTTTAATCCCATATTATAATTTATAATTATATATATCAAATAAAATTTTTTATTTATATAAAATTTTTTTATATATTATTATATTTAAAAATTTTAAATATAATATTATTCTTTAAAATTTATAATATATATATAAAAATATATATAAAATATATATTTTAATTTATATATAAAATATATATATAATATATTTATATATATATTATTAAAATATTTATTATTCATATTTATTAAATTTTTTTAAAAAAAAAAAAAAAAAAAAAAAAAAAAAAAAAAAAAAAAAAAAAAAAAAAAAAAAAAAAAAAAAAAATTTTTTTTTTTTTTTTTTTTTTTTTTTTTTTTTTTAATATTTGGGGTTTTTGTATTATTTTTATTTTTTAATTTTAATTATTTATTATTTATATATTTTAATAATATAAATTTAAAAATTATTATGTATCTATTATCATATTTTACTAAAATATTATTTATTTATTATAATAATATATTCATTTTTATTTTTCTTTTTTATATTAAATATTATATAAATATATTTTATTAAAAATATACATTTTATATTATAATTTTTTATATAATATAATATAATTTATAACTTAATTTATATATATTTTTTTATATATTATATACTTTTTATTATATATTTTTTATCTTATTTCTATATTTATTTTATATATTAATATTTTATTTATTATTTTATAAAATATTTTTAACTTATTTTTATATTTATATATATTATATATATATTTAATATTTTATATTATATAATATAATTAATATTATTATATATTTTTATTATTCTCTCTTATCTTTTATTCTAATTTTTTATTTATTTTTTATATATATCTATTTCTTTATTATTTCTTTTTTTTATATTCACTTTTTTTGCTTATAATTTTTCTTTATTTTTATTTAAAACATATATGTTATATTTATTATCTTATATTCTAAAATATCTTAAAACAAAATTTTAAAATAATTATATATATTATATATAAAGTATAATATAATTAAAATTTTTTTTTTTTTTTTATATTTATATTTTATTTTTTTTATATCTTTTTTATTTATAATTTTAAAAATAAAAAATTTTAATTCTATTCCCTATATTTTATATTATATAATATACTAAAAAAGTATAAAATTTTATATTTTAATTTAATTATTTTATATATATTTTTTTATTGTTTTAATATAAATATATATTATATTCTATTATTTTTTATATATAATAATTTTATATATTTGAAATGTTTAAACTCTAAAAATATATTTTATTCCTATATTAAAATATCTCTATGAACAAAATCTATTTATATATTTTATAACTAATTTTTATATATAATTTAAATTTCCTATATAGAAATTATATTTATGAATATTCTTCATAAAAAAATACTTATATTTATTATTTTAAAACTTTTTAAATTTTAAACCATTCTACTATATAAATAAAAATTATTAAAGTATTAAAAAAACTTTTTAAAATAAATGCATATATAAAATTTAAAAATTTTAAATAAGGATCAATAAAAAATAAATACAAAACCCAAAAAAATAAATTTATTTATTAATATATATAAAATATTATATCTTTCCTATATATTTTAATTTATAAAATTTTCTTTTTAATTTATAATATAAAATTTTTTTAAAAATTTTAAACCCCTTTTAAACTTATTTTCCCCCTATATATCATATTAAAAATATTATAATTTTTTACTCTAAAATTGTTTTTATTAAAAATTTTGGTGATGTTCACATCTATCCCCCAACCCGTAGACCACACTCCATTCCTCCGCAAAAACCCTAAGTTTTTTCGCTTCGTTCTTTCCCCCCTCGTTTGCCCAAAGGAAAGGGAAACACGAATCTGGTTTTAAAACCCTTTTTTTGTAGGATTTTTAGAGATAAAATCTCTTCCCGCGTGTTATTTTTATTGTTGCTCACCAAAAGAGGTTTACTACATCGCCGCTAAAGGGGATCCATAACCCGGCATTGGGAAAAAGGAATTTACCGGGCGTTTTAAAGGGGATCACCTTCCCTATACAAAAAACGCCAACAATTTTGGGATAAAAACCCTTTGTGTTTTAAAAAATATATACTTAGTGGGATTTTAAATACTAAACTTCCTTCCCCCCTTTTGGAAATAAATTTCTAAAAATGAAAAAACATAAAAACAAATGAATTAAGTACATAGTATCCCCAATTTTTCACCCAAAATCAAATAGCCCCGTTACACTTTTACAAATTACCATTTTCCAGTTAAAATTTTACTGGGCAGCATATGTAGCGGGGAAAATTTTTTTTCTGGTTTCCTTTGTGAACTTTTCTTCATAGGCTTCAGAGAAAAGGGCACCTTTACTTCTTTATTTTTTCCCATTTTCGACGATTTCCTTGTACTGGTATTGCAAGGAAATTTTATTACATCCTTCCGGTTTTTTTAAAGGCTTCGTTGATCAATATCCTTTTTATTTTTCCCACCATCTTTGGTTCCCATCACCTTTGGTGCAAATGTTCTTTTTCAAAAACCCTTTTCTCCCAAAATTTTAAAATTTTCTATATCCTTTACACTTTCCCGATCTCGACTCCCTTTTTACCCTGTCCTTGGTTTTTTAAAAGAAACCAATCTACACCCCACCCCCCTCCCCATCAATAAAAAGAAGGCGAAAACCTGTGGGCGCCCTGGGGGGGTTTTCTATAAAACCCAAAAACCTTTTTACAATGGTAACTGGGTCTGCTAATGCCCCCCACACTTTATGTTATTTTGAATATCGGGAAAAAATCTCTCTTTCCTTTTTCATTTTTTGCAGGCTGATAAGAGCACTACGGGTGTGTTTTTAAAAAATTTTCAAACTCACCGAAAAAAATTTTAAGGAAACCCTTGTCCCAAACGTATGCTCAGGTATCCCCTTGTTGCAAACGAGACAATAACATCCCAAAGGTGGCTATATGCCTTTTAAGGGGCATTTTTAATAAACTTCGGCCACTTACTAAAAGAAATTCAACATCAGAAAGGGGTTTACCTCTAAAAGGGCCTGCAAAAACAATGTTCAATCTCTGCCCAAAGGGGTTGGGGGGGTTTTTCCCCCACGGATTTTTTTTACAAAGGACTAAAATTTTTTTTGGTTTGAAATGGCGCCCAAACCCCCCAATATCCCCACAACTTGTGATTCTTGTCATCCCCGGCCACCACCAAAAGTAGAGCAATCGCCTTTTTGCGTAAATACCTTGGTTTCGGCCTTAAATCCGCAAGAACCCTTTCCCTTCCCAAACGCTTTTGGGGAAATTTCTACCCTTTTATTTCCCAAAATACAACCTTGTACCCCGATAAATCAAACCCTACCTCCTTTAAAAAGGCTTGTACTCTTCAAAAACAACATTCCCCTTTTCATTTGATGTTAGAAACCCTCTAAACCTTTTGATATAAGGGGTCTTTTTCGTTTGATCTGCAAAATTTTCTTTGTGTTAAAAGTAATGAAAATCGTTTTACTAAAAAAATGCTTGGGCTACCTCCTCAAGCCTGACAAAAGGTAACTAGACAAAGCATCTCATTTTTCCCTCTTTTGGGTGTTGACCCATACTCTAAATTTGTAATTTAGGCGGGTTTGAGTTAAAACCTTTTATTAGACGAGGGTGGGTACCCAAATCTGGCAGCCCCTTTCCCTTTGGGCCCAAAAAGCCAAAAATGGTTTTTTTGGTCTTTTACTAACGTGAAGCTTTTTTGCCCTAAAAGGGAATGTAGAAATTTTTTTAAGGGCCCTATAAATAATGCCAAACCTTTCCTTTTCATTTGAAATTTCCCTTTTTCTGCTTTGGTTCAGCATCGTGAAGCAAAAACAAATTGGGCTCTCGGTTTTCCCTCTTCCATAACCCTGTGGCCAAAACTGCCCTAACCCTCTTTGTGATGCGGCACCACCCAAATTTTTTCAGGCATCTCTTTGTTTTTAATTTACCCGAAATGTTTCATCTGTTTATTTTTAGCTTTTATTTTTTTTCAAAGCACCTGACATTTTGATGAGCCAAATTTCCCTTTAACATCTTTCGCGGTCAAAAAAATACAGTTGGGACTATAATGGGTTTCTAAAAAATTTTTAAATTTTACCGGGAAAAGGGTTTTTTAAAACCCAGAACATTGTGGGTTTTTTAAAATTCTCAGGCACTGTTTCTAAATTTAAAATGCCCTAACTTTATCACAGTCTTATAATTTCCTTTGGCCCTCAAACCGAAACCCAAAACTCCCAAAGTTTTTCAACAAAGACAATTACTTTTTTTGTGGTTTCATTCCTTTTCCCTTTTTTCCCATTTAAAAAAGCTTTGCCCCCTTTCTAGGTGTTTTTTTTCGGGCCTTGCCTGCAATCAAAATGCCTTTTATAAAACAAAAAAACTTTCCCTTTTTGAAACTGGAAAAATTTTTTATCCAGGTTTCTTTCCAAATAACTTTGGGGGCGATGCTATTCCAAAAGGGGGGTCTCTTTGGAGTAAAAGTCCTAAAAAGAGAAACTCGAGTACATATCTTTTTTAGAATTTTACCATCATTAAATGTAAAAATGCACTTTTAAAACGTCTTTGAAAAAAACTTTACATTCTCCCATGGGGACTTAAAAATTCTTGAAAATTCACAGAGGTGTTTTTGAATCGCAATTGTGGATTTACAGTTAAAAATTGATATTCCCCCCAAAGTATGCCCCACCCCTCTCTTCCCTTGGGTATTGGCACTAAAGGGGGTACCCCCTTTCCCCCCTGCAATTTTTTGTTCCCCAGCTGACTTAGTGCAAAAGAAACTTCCCGGGGGCATAAATTTGGTGCTGCCTCTGGTTTTTAGTACCCAAAGATTCTTTGCTATTGCAACTGTAACCCCACTCCCTTTTTAAAAAATTTTTTTGGGGGATTAAAAAGGGATAATTTTTATCTATGGATGATATAGGGTCTCATGTTTTCTTTAGAAAAACCCTTTTCAAAAACTTTTGCCATTCAATTTTTAAATCGAGCGAGCCACTGCAAACCCAAAAGACTCCCCTTCCCCCCTTCACAAAATATAAAGGGAATTTAAACATGCACTTGAAACTTTATACTTTAAAACCCTTTACCTTACCATACCCTTACTGTCAACCCCTTTGACAAAAAATGTTTTTTCCCGTCTTTTAAACAGCTGGCTGCCCCCTTAAACTTTTGGGGTTTTTCTTGCTATATACTCTGGCAATAAGGGAAAAATCGGGCCCGGGATCAGCTGCATTACCATGGCTTTTCCCCTTTACTGAACATCTAAGTATATTTTTTTCTTTCTTCCATTTTTAATACTTAATTTTATACTTCCCAAACTTTGTCAGAATCATAGTCCCAATTTTTGTGTGCCCTCAGTCCTTTTGTACTACTTCTCTGACTTTCTGATTTCCGGGTTTTTTTTGTACAAAACCCTTTTTCAAAAAAGGTTCCACTTTTTTACAGTTATTTCACTGCTTTCCCATGCTCGACTTTGCACACCCCTTGACCTTTGACTTTTATCCTTTTCCCCAACCCCACCTACGGAACTTTTTTGAAATAAAATCTTATTTTCGTTGGGCCTTTGGGTTTTTGGGCTAGGAGATTTGTTTGGGGCCTTTTACTTTGTTTTCTCCTTTGGGCATAACGGGAGCCTTTTTTTCCTTACCTCTTGTACCTTACTCACGACTCTTTTTTTTTTCATAAACATCAGCCTGTGATTTTGAAACCTCCTTTAATTTTCCCTTTCCATTTTTCATCAAATTTTCTAGATTTTGATTTTTCTTTTTCCCCAATAATATTTTTCTTAAAATTTTCGGTCCCGGCTAGATTCAATTTGGGTTCAAAAAATTTGTTTTTTAGGTCAAGAAATTCACACAAAGGGACTGCTTTCTTTAGTCTTGGCACCCCAATAGTCCATCAATTCAACATGCCCTGGCTTACTATTTTTAATTTAAACTCTCATAAAACCCGGGTTCCCGGGGGAAAAAGCCTGGTCAATGCCCTAAACCCTCGGTTTATAAGTTTTCAAAATACTATAGTTAAAATGTTTTTACATATCCCCTTTGGTTTTTTTTTTCCCTGTGATTTCCCCAATACCTTGGTTTTTTTTACTGGGTCTTGTTATTTCAAGCACTGTGCAATTTAAACCTCGAAACTTTCTATCCAAGTTTTTCCCCCTGACACCGCCTGGACTGGGGCCCTTCTGGAAAAGGTCTCCAAAAGGGGGGCCTGCCCCGGGGGTTTCCGGGGGTCCTTCCCCTTTTTTGGGGACAAAGGGGAAAGAAATAAAGAAGTTTTTAAAATTCACAAAACTTTTGGGGGTTTGGGGAACTGAAAAAAAGAAAAATGGTTTTGGCAAGGGGGTTTTCCCCAAAAAAGAGTGCTGTCTTTAGAACAACGTTGGGAAAGGGAAAAAAAAATTTTGAGTGTTAGAATGTTTTCGTGTGGTTTGTTTTGGGGTTTTTTGGGGGTTTATGCTTGGGGGCAGTCAATGAAATATGAAAGGGAAAAATTAAAAACAGAAGAAATGTGGGGTTCCCCAGAAGAATCTCAGGAAATTTCCGGACAAAGATTTTCCTTAAAGAAAAAGTTTTAAAAAGACAGGGTTAAAAACCCTTTATGAAATTTTCAAGGAAAAAGACATATGCCCCTTTTTAGGACACGTTTTGAATTTAAAGGGTTGGGAAAAATTATGTTAAAAGGAAAAAAGAGGGAAGAGAAACAGGGGAGACAAAACAGAAATTTATCCCACTTGAACAAAGATCTCCCTATGGGCAGAAGTGACTTAGAACTTTCTAAAATTGTCAACAACAGAAAGGGGTGGAAAAAACCTGATTTACCCAAACCCCCGAAAGGAAGGGCCCTTAGAATATATAATTTTATATATATTATATATATACTAAAAATTATATAATTTTAATATTTTTAAAAAAAATATATTTATAATTATAAAAATTTATATATATATTTTTATATTATTTTTATATATATTTTTTATATTAGTATATATATTAAAATATTCTATATATATATAAAATATATTTATATTTATATTATACATTTTATTTTTATATTTGTATTTAATTTTTTATTATTTTTTTATTTAAAAATTTTATATTTAATTATATATTTTTTATTTATATATAAATATATATTTATTTTAAAATTTCTTCTTCTTTCAACTCATCTACTATCTATATTAAAATTTTTATATATGCAAAAAATTATAAAAAGTAAAAATAAAATTTTATATATAAGGGAGAAAGGAGGAGAGAGAGGAGAAAAATAAAAAGAGAGAGGAGATGAAAAGAGAAGAGAGAGAAAAAGAGAGAGAGAGAGGAGAGAGGAAAAAGAGAGAGAAAAGAGAGAGAGAAGAGAAAAGAGGGGGGAGAAGGAAGGAAAAGTTTATTATATTGATATATTAAAATTTTTATATATTTATTTATTTTTTATTTTATATAAAAAATTATTAAAAATTATATTATTTATATTACATTTAAAAATATATTTTATTTAAAATTTATAAATATATATATAATATAATAAAAAATATTTATATATTTTCCCATAAATATAATATAATTACTATATATTTATATAAAAAAATTATTAAAAAAAAATAACATATTTAATAATTTCATATTTTAAAATTTTATATAATAAATGATAAAAATTTTTATATAAAAATTTAAATATCAAAAATCTTTAAAAAAATATAAATTATTTATTCTTATAAATATATATATTATCTATTATTATATTTTATAGTTTTTTTAATTATACCCCTTTTTAAAAATATTATAAAAATTTTTATATATTTGATCATTTATTATTTTTATTTATTTCTATATATATATATAATATTATATATATATATACGTATTTTATATTATATCATATTATATATTATTACCATTTTAAATAATTTATATAATATATATATAAAATAATATATATAATTATATTTATATATATTTATTTATTATATATATATTATTGTTAAACCACCCGCCTCCTGTCTCTCTGCCACCAACACAGGCAGGCTAGGCAGACAGCGTGCTATCCACAGGGTCGTGAACACTGAACAGCTCCAAGGGGCCCGAGCACCACAGCGTCCAGAACACCAGGAGGGGAAACGCCAAGTGGAGAGGCAGGGCAAGAAATAAATACAGAATGAAAGTCTTTACTTTATTACACAAGTTATTTACCCGTACACTTTCTTATAGCAATACAGGGGAAACCAGCATGTCACATTGCACGATACAGCTTATAACAGGGCAACACAAAGTTTTTTCAGGGCACAAGGGCACACACGAGGTCTTGACAGGAGCAGCACCCAACTCGGTCTTCCTTGGCTTATTCCTCCCTCCTCTGCTCACAGCCAGTTGGGGTCCTGTTTGCCCAGGTCCCTTTATGGTTAACACATGCCCAGGTCATCCTTTTCATGTTAACACATGTTTTTGCACAGAGACAAGCCCACTGGCGTAGAAAATCTATTTAATATATATGATATATATATATATATATATATATATAATTTTATATATATATATTTTATATATTTATTTATATAATATATATATTATATATATATATATTATATATTTTATATATTTTATATAAAAAATATGTTATTTATATAAATATCAATAAATTTTATAATATTAAAATATATATAAAATATATATCAAATATATATATTATATATATTATATATATATTTATATTTTATATTTATATATATATATTTTATTATATATATTTATATATATATTTTTTATATATATTAATATTTTTATATGTATATTTTATATTATTATTAAAATTTTTTTTATATATATAATTATATATATTATATATATAATATATAAAATTTATATATATATTTAAATTTCTATAATATATATATATATATATATTATATATATTTATTTATTTATATGCGTGCACCCGGAGTATCCCGAGACTAATCTCAGGCGTGTGTTCCGGGTAGGCGGGTTGGACATCCGGTCCCTGCGCAGTAATGAGCGGTTTACCTGTGCTTTTCGCGGGAATTGAGGCGACTGGGAGTTGGGAAGTTGGCGCCCCTTAGA
>NW_023639875.1:0-11762 GCF_015228065.2 Penaeus monodon
ATTATTTACCACTCCCCTACAGGAAATTTATCAAGTCCCCCTTTTTTTTCAGGTTAATAAGTCCCCAACCCAAATTTCCCAGAAAGCCCCGCATCATTCAACAGAAGAAACATGGCCTGTGGGTTCCCAAAAAATTGTCCCCCCATGGTGCGTTTGCCCCCATGCGTGGTGTCCCCAGGCCAATGGGTTTGGGTTTTTTTCAATGGAAAAGCACTTGTCCATATGTGGAACCAGTCCCAAAAGGTCCCTTTTTTTTGGCAATCATAAAAAACGTCCACATTGACAGTATTTTACCATTTTGAAATTTTATCAACCCTTCCTTGGACAGCAAAGAAGGAAATTTTTTTTTAATCAAACCTAAGATTGGCATCAGCTTTAAACTGGTTAATTATTGTTTACAAACACAAATAAAACATTCCCAAAACCTGGTTTTTGTTGGGGAACTCCTAAAGTGGAAACTGGGGCAAAAAAAAAACTGAGTGGTAAGCTATTTATCATAGAGGCCTTTTTTTAAAAAAGAATTCATGAAATAAATATACAAGTTTTTTGCAGTTTTAATGAAAAATAGTCCCCCCCTATTTACGGGAAAGTTTTTTGAAAAGTACCGTATTGTTTTTTTTTAGGGGTTATCTCTTCAATGACCAGTCCCCCCTTTTGCTTTTTGGTTGAACATATGGAAAAAAAGCATTTTTTTTTTTGTAAAAATAACAATTTTTGAAAAAAAATGAAAATAATGAATTATAGAATTTTTTTTTACAGACAGAAAAAAGCAAGTCCCCCCCATAATCTAAAAAAAATGATATTTTTAGAATTTTACTATAAAGTAAAATAAAAAAAATCAAATGGTTTTTTAACCAAAGAGAATATTTAATTTGTTTGTGGCTTAAAGTAAATGTTTTTGTTTCTTTTTTTAGTAAATTTTTAAGTGGTTTTTTCAAGTAAAGCACACATATTGGAACGGACTAGATTTTTTTAAATAACACATTACAGTGTGGGAGAAGATTCCCCCTGACCTAGAGCTGTAAATACATAAAGTATATCTTTTTTTTTTTGTGTGTGTTGTGGTGGAAATCTTCATCGATATTCTTTCTAAAAAAAAAAAATCACATTGGAAAACATCTTAGCCTATTAAAATAAAAAACATGATTACAGGAACATGTTTTATGTTTTAAAACAGATTTTGTTTTGAGGAAAATAATGGCAATAAAAAAAAAATTTTGTTATATTAAAACTTGCATAGCAATTCCAGTGGGAAAATTAAAAAGATTAAAAAGTTTCATTTTAGAATATATTATACCTTAGCTAATGCAAGGAAGGTTTTTTTTTACAAAAGCAGTTACATTTTACAAAATTAAATCAATTGGACCCACAATATCAAATACTATTAAAAACTTCTGATTTTACTAACATTATGTTTGTAACTAAGAGATTTTCATCATCCTTCATTTCTATAAAAAAATATAGAGGAGTGAAAAATAAAAAACATTTCAAACTGCCACCATTAGGGGAAAAAAATTAATATAATATTATAATATATTATAATAATATTATAAATATATATAATTATAAATATTATTATTAATATAAAATTATATAATATATATATTATATAATTTATATATATATATAATTACATAACAACAATTTATACAACATACTGCAATTCACAACAATGATAATGAAAATAAATATAGATTCTCTTATATCAATAAAATTTTTCTTCGTTATTAATTAACAGATAGAATTGTTATTAAAGTAAATAAAATAAATAAATAAAAAAAATTGTATCAGTTACATTGTTTTATATAATAAACAACAAAGTACATAAAGCATGGAATGTTGCTTATATATTATTTTCAGTCACTGGCATCTGCCAACATTAAAGAAAATTTCATATATAATAATCAATTTTTCGTTTTTTTTCATTGTAAATTTGATTTTCTTTACAAAACCTTGAAAAATTTAACTAAAACTTCTAAAAAAGAATCAACTGTGGAAAAATAACTGTAGTATTATTCCCTAGGGAAAAAAATAATACCACTAAAGGAAATTCCATAGAGAGGGAAAAAACAATGAAAACCAAAATGAAAAAATTGTTTTCAAAACTTGTTTATTTCTTTTTTTTTGTACTAAAAATACCTCATAAGAAACAATGACCCAAAAAAATTATTTCCTAAAAAAAAAGGTTAACAGGAAAAACACAGGTCCCAACATACACCACTTTCTTTTAGTCATTGCTTTTTATCTGCATTTTCTCCATTGTAGGTGTGGCGAACAGAAAGGGGCAGTGGACCCCTTCTGTAGGAACTTGCAGTATGTAAGTTCCCATCTGTTGTGGAAAACATTATTTTGGGGGAGACAAGGGAATTGAGCATTTTATTCTCTTTATCAAAAAATTAATTTGCAAATAAAGATATGTGTGGGGAGAATATTTTATAAAAAAAAAGGTCCAAAAAACAGAAAAATTGCACATCCACACTAAGGAAAAAAAAAAAAGCATGAAAGGGGGAAAAAAAAGAAATTTTTAGACCGAGTTAAGTTGGGGACCATAATTTTCCCTTATATACCTAAAAAAAAATAATTAAAGAAAAAAAAAACCTCTCCCTGTATTACCTTTATTGCAAGTTGGAGTTGCAAATGGGTTTAAATTGGGGCACATCAGGGCAAATATATTTTTAATAAAGACTGGAATTCCTCAGAGGGCTTTTTTGGGCCCACCGGCAAAAATTTATTGACATCCATGGGGCCTCCCATGGCTTTGCCAGAAGCCTGAACGGCTGAGAAGTAAACAGGTGGTAACTCTCTGCCCCTCCCTTGCTGAAAAAGTGGAAATAAAAAAAAAAATCAGTACGAAAATTCATTTAATATAAGGTAAAAAAAATAAATGGTTTTACCACCACTAAAATTCCATTTTCAATTATGTAATCCCAAAATGATAAAATATAAAATATATAATATAATTATATATTATATTATATATTATATATTTATTATATAATATTATATATATATATTATATAATATATATTTAATATATAATTTATATATATATAATTTATTTATATATAAATTATTAATTTTTTTTTTTTTTTTTTTTTTTTTTTTTTTCTGTAAATGTTTTTCACACTTTCTAGTCTCAATTACCAGCTAATAGGTTTCACCAACTTTAAAGATATGCAAACTCTCTCTTCTACCAGAAAAGTTAGTGGTAAAAATGGGAAACTTCAAAGCTGACAAATACAAAAATGATATTTTTTTAAATCTTAACGTTAAGAAGCCCAAGAGATTGGAAGTGAAAGGATCACTGTTTTTTGCATGTGGTTGTGATGGTGAGCCCATCCCAGCATGAGTGCCTGCGCATCGCCTGACTCGGGTCTCTTTTTTCCCACCTGCTATCTTTCATTTTTCTGTTCCTCCCTCCCCCATCATTGGCTGATCCAACACGGTCTGGTCTTTTCCACTCCCCAGACTGTTTGAATCAAGTGGACTGCTTTCTTCATCTGTGATTTCCTCCTCTACTAACAAAACTCCCAACAAACTGGCAAGATCTCTGAAAAAAAAAAAAAAAAATCATTATAAAATAAAACAAAAAATTTATTAATGATTAAGAAAAGAGAAAAGAACATGAAAAAAAAAATTATCCAAAAACAAAAAGAGAAAATAAAAGAAAATGTAACAAATCATATCTCAAAAATGGAAACTTAATAAACATCTGGTACTCCAAAAATTAGTGGTGAACATTTTTTTCACTTTTTTTACCAAAAGGGATACAAATGAGTAAAAAAAACAATGGATGGGGCAAAACAGTTGACGCCACTGATTGCCATTATTATTGACGAGAGGATTGGTTGTTGAAAACAGCGATAAACAGAAGAGGGGTGGTTTGCTCCTCATTGTCGTGGAAAGGCTTTGGCACGAAAATCTTAAGGGCAGCCAATTCAACGTCTTCCTGAAGGTGTTTTATTTTTTTCATATGGGAGCATAGATACTGGACCCTACTATAAGCATCTCCTCTGCTCCTCTTTACTGTATGAAAAACAAAAAAAAAAGCTATTCACAATATATTCATTTTAATTTATAAAAACCACAAGATATAAACTAACATCCTTAAAACTTTACAAGGACTGTTTTTCCAATATACACCATTGTCCTCTTTTCCATCACTGACTAAAATTTTTTCCTAATTCTGACTTACACACAAAACCTTCAAAACTTTCCCTAAATCCAAGGTAAAAAAATTCAAACCAAAAGAAATAACCTTTATACCAAAAATTTAAAGATAAAAAAAAAAAATAAAATTAGTTTTGTTTGGGACCAGTCCCACAAAAAAACTTAAAAATCAAAAAACAAAACATAGGATTGTTCCTTTTTCCAAAATGCCAAAACCTGAAAAGCGAAAGTGGGGATGCCGCAATGCCCTGTTAAGCTTATCAAGGGACATTGCCGAAGCCCAAACTTGTAAGCCTCAAAATTTTTTTTTCTTGCTTGTTTTAGCAAGCGTATAAAAGGGGTTTGAAGCTTAATAAAGTGGGTTTAAGGTTTATTAAAATTAAACTTAAAAATATGCTTTTCCTTTTTTGTCCTACTAATAGTAATGATTTATTTTACCAATTAGCAGGGAAGTATTCATTTTCGAAATTTATGATAATATAAAAACAATTTCAAATTTAAAAATAATATAACAACTTTTATAAATCCATCCGTTTTTTTTTTCCCACCTTTTAACAGACAATAAAAAAGGTTAAATCCAATTCCCAATTATTTTTTTTTTCCAAAATCTTAATTGTCCTTTCATGCAAACAAAGAAAAGGATTTCACAATTAGAGGAGATTTCCACCTTGGGCTGAGTCCCACAATTCAAACTCATGCCCAATAAAGGAAATCCCTGGGAAATAGTTTTGTTTAAACAAAAGCTTTTCTTGGCAATTAATGAAAAAAGTGAAAAGGGTTTTTTCCATTTCTCCTGTTCCAGGGAAAATGAAAGAAGGAGAAGTAAAAATTTAAATTTTTTTTATAAATTATCAAAATCCATGGAAACAGTAATTTAACCCCAATTTGCCAAACGGGTTGGGCAAATGGTAAAACTTTTAACAATGCCCAATGGGCACCATGGCGGGAAACCAATCTTGCCGGGGGCCAAACGTAACGCACATGCCATAGAGGGAAATGCACATGGGAGGTGGCCCAATGCCATTGAGTTTTTTTTTTGTTTTTTGTTACATCACGGGCAAAAAAGAATTTTATTTTTTTTTTCTGCCAGTGGGGGAAAAGTGGTGGATTTAAGGTTTTTTTTGGGTTTTTTTTTTAAACACTCTCATTTTTTTACCATGACAAACAAACAAAAAAAAATGGCTAAAACAAAACCCAACAATTTTTTTTCCAAACTCCAAATGAAATGCCACAACACTTGCTTTTAATTTTTATTTCCGACCTATAGACCCGAATTTATTGGGATGCCAACTATTGGAGGGTCCCCTAAATAAACAACAAAAAAATTACCCTTTTCAAGTCCCCCCCTCGATTTTTATCCAGGAAGTTTTTGGCAAAGTTAAGAAGGACTGTAAAAAAAAAAATAATGAAAAAAAAAAAAAAAAATGAAAAAATAAAAAACATATTTTTTTTTTCGTAGTATTACGAAACGAAAAAAAACGGCAATGGGGAATTGCTGGGTATTTTGGCATGAGTGGTCCCCCGCGCGCATACTCGGGCCGGAACGATATAAAAGCCCCCCGGCAAGCGAGGCCCCGGGCTCCCCTCTATGAAATTGGCTTACCCGTTCCCAGTAAATGGGGTTGTTAAAAGGAAAAAAAAAAAAAAAAAAAAAAAAAAAAAATCATATACATCCATGGAATAAAACAATTTTATATAACTCCATAACAGAAAAATGAATCAATTTAAAGCTCCATTTTTTTTTTATAAATTACAGATTTCAGGCTGGCCCTCCTTGAAACTCTCCACCCATATAAAACGCTGGGAATGGTGTGATAGACGTAAAATACAATTGGGATGTCCTTTTTTTGGTAGTCCTTTGGAACTTTTGGTTCATTCATCGGTTTCATTTTTCAACTTTCACTTTGCCACTGAAAAAAAAACAAAATGTGTGTACAAAAATGGAAATTTGCTATCATAAAGATTATTAGAAAGGAAACTGTATTAAATATTTTCCCCAATTTTTTAACATCATCTGCATTTGTATTCTTGCATTTTTTTGGTGCTTATTCCTCAGCCAGCAAATATCCAGAGACACTGCATTGATTAAACATCCAAAAAAAGAATAGCCAGCATCATCCAAAAATCTTGTTTTTCGTTTGACAGCATTTCATCCGTTAAACTGCCTCCAAGTACCCTGAATGCTTCAATCTGGTTTTTACCAAGCCTTGTGGAAAAAGCTGAAAACAATATACAAAATTGAAGAAAATTATTTTTATATTTTCCATATAATTAACAACATTAATTTTGCAAAGAAATGGGATAAAGAACAAAGAGAAAAAAAATTAAAATAAATTACTTGGATTAAATAAAGAAAATAGTTCATGCTAAAAAAAAACAAGGTATCCTTTGTATTACCTTTTTCATTTCAATATGATTGAAAAAAGCCATACCTTTTTTTGGGCCCTGCCAGAAAAATTTTAATCCTGTTTTCAGCAAAAGAAGGTGGGCATAAAGGCCAACATAACACAAGTTTGGACGTTTTACTCTGGGATTGGCTTTTTTTGCCCCGAAGGAAGGCCTCCTCCCCCGTCCCTGCACTTCAAAACCATACAAATTCCCACTTACACTCTGCAATCTCTCCCCATTTTTTCCTAAAAAGGATTAATTGCCCAACATTAAAACATTTTTAACAAAACCAAAACAAAATAAAAAATTTAAATTTTTCAACAGTTTCTCTCAGTCAACAAAAAACACCTACGTTACTTGTTACATCTCAGCAGCGGTGTTGTCAAGGCATTTCAAGGAACGTCGGAGGTGCTTGTGGGCACAAAAAGGTTTTTCAGTGTCTGGAATGATCAGGCTTGTTTCTGTTTTTTTTTTTCACAAAAATTCCCATTTAGCCTGAAAAAATAATTAATTCAGGAAAAATAGGGAAAAAACAAAACATTTTATATTTTTGTAACAATTTAGGAAAAGTAAAAAAAAATTATATAGCTTTTACCAACAAAAACTAATCACAGCTTTAATATTTTCCATAAAATTCACCCTTGGTTGAAATCAGTCCCAATAGATCAAAACAAAATGCTGAAAAACCAAAGGGGACAGTTACTACTTACCACTTGAACAATAAAAAAAGCTGTTAAAAAAAACATACAAATATCAATTCCATCCATTTTTTTCTCCCCATTGATTAATTCACAATTTAGCCTTTGTTGGGAGTTCCTCTCCTGCAGATAGGTGGACATCCTCAAGCAGCAAGGCAGCTTCGGGGGTTCGTTTTGATATTTCCGAGGGGGCCCCCAATCTTTGCCTTTTTTTTCTTGATGGAAGCTGGCCTTTTCCTGGGTTCCCACAGTTTTTTCCGTCTTTGAATCCAAGGTTAGTCCTTGCCTTGCAATGGGGGAGTTGGGGGATTTAAAAATGTGCAAAACATCCAAAAAAAAAAAGCAAAATAATAGAAAAGGGAGCAAAAAAAAAATGTTGGGGGTTTTTTTTTTGTTTTCCCCCAAAAAAATATTTTTAAAACCAAATTTAATAATTACAGGAAAAAGCATGGGAAGGGTGTGTAAAAAAAAATGTTGGCAAAACAAAACCGTCAGGAAAAGAGCCAAAAGGGAATTAAAAAAAAAACTGTTTTGGATTTCAAAAAAACCAAATTTAATTTAATTTACAGAATATTCTTGAGAACCCAAACCCCACACTTTGGCCAAACACTGGATGGCCAACATGGGCTGGACATTATTAAACTTTGACATTACTAAGGAAAAGGTCAAAAACCCAACAAAAACCAGTCTTCCTCATTCTTTTTGGCCAGGGGGGGGGGACCATTGTGTTGCCTTTTTTGTATATTCTAAAATAAAACTTTTTTCTTCCATCTGTGTGAATTTCTTTTCCTAATTTTTTAATATTAAGAGATAAAGCGATTATAAAACTAATCTTCTTATACTTTGTAGAAAAAAAAACTAGTTTTTTTCAGGGTAGTATGGGGAGTTAAAAAAAGAGCAAAAAACCCAACAATTTCAACTTTATTGGATTACCGAAAAGGGTTTTTGTTGGGGTGATAAAAACAAAAAAAGGGGAATCAAGGGGAAAGAGGTCCAAAAAAGGGAGAATTTTTCTTTTTTGGAGATATGCAAAAAACAAATTAAAAAATACAAATCCCGTGGGCTACCAAAACAAACTGTGCCCCAAGGTCAAAAAAAACTTCTCAAGGTCTGGGTGTTTTTAACATATTTTCCATGGCTGGACTGGTCCCATTGCCACTCTTTGCGATTAGAAGCTTGGGGTGCTTCAGAGAAACTTGCCCCCCTCGTAAGCAAAGGATAATCAGCCAGAAATAGGCCCCCACTGTCAACCTCCTCCCCTTGTGGACTCCCCGTTCCCTGTTTAATAAAATTTGGAAGGGATTTTTAAAAAAATCCATAAATAATTTTCTATATTTTTTACCCTTTAAAAATGAAAAAATAATTAAAGCCACTGGGCAAAAGAAAAAACAAGTAAAAACAAAAGTTTTTTCTACATAATTTATTTTAATTAAATTTGGCACTTTCTTTTGCAAACATCTTGTTTAGTTGGCTATATATTTTTTTAACCAGCACTTCAACACTCAGCAAAATAAAATTTACCTTTCAATAGAAAAATGGATTTCAGTTTTCCTAAGTACTTCTTCAGATTTTTGAATTCTTGTGGAAGGCCTTCCTTAAGCAAGTTTTTGAAATTCCAAAACCCTTCAAAGGAAAGCTTTGGGCCAATTTTTGCTTCCAGTTTCCCCCATCCAGTAAAAAACCCCACCAAAAAGGCTTTTTTTGCCAAAATTTATTAGGCTTCCCTGGCAAAAAGAGGAAAACATAAAGGGGCAATTGTTAAAAAAGTAAAAAAAACCCACCCCATGTAGGTTAAGGAATTTTTCATTTAATTTTTAAACTTTGATTTTTTTGGGGGACTTTTAATTTCTATAACTGCAAAGTTTTTCTTAATCCAAAAGTTTCTGCCAAGGATTTCTATTTTTTCTTAAAATTGCAATCAAAAAGGGACCATTATTTATTACTTATCAAGCTTCCTTTGGTTTTTAACAATGGTTGTCCCAATGGTTAAATAAAGTTACATATAATAATAAATTTTTACAGATTTGACTGGCACTTTTTCCTTCAATAAAACTTTTTAACAAATTAATTTTAAAATTATTATATTATGAAAAACAATTTTTACCACTTTTAGCCATTAAAAAAATCTTATTTGTTTAAAATTGTTTTAAACATAACAGTTTTCAATTAGTTTCAAAAAACAAGCTATTTTTTTTTTAAATTTTCATCCATCATCACTGTTTGGGGAAAAAGTTAAGTTAAATAATAAGTTACAATTTTTTAGTTAAACACAAAAACTTTCAAATTTGCCAGTTAGGTTAAAAAAGAAAATGCTTACTTGTAACAAATCTTTTGGTCCCAAAGTTACAGAATTTCTATAGGAAAGGCTTGTCGGGGGGAAACCTTTCTATTTGGGTTGGGGACATTTTTACTATAGATTGGGGGGAGGCAGGGAATATCTTTACTGCCCCAAAAAACAAAACCCCCAAAACAAAAACCAAAAGACCAAAGCCCTATAAAAAAAAAAAAAAAAAATTTGGGTATTTTAACTCCCAAATGTTCATTTAAAAATCAAAAAAAAATCACTATTTGGGGCCATTTAACAATTTTTGCTTAGGTATACTGATGGACTATATAAATGGAAAGAAAATGGAATTAAAGGATGGCAAGTGAGGTAAAAAAGCAAAAATAAAGTTTTAGTTTAGTTTTCATTTTTTTTCTTTTCTTTTTTTTTTCCCTTAAGTGATGGGCTGACAAAAAATTACCTAAAAGACAAAAAAATTTTAACTATGAAAAAACTTTTTTATAAAGGGTGGGGACATATACCACAGAAAAAGAAGAAAATGGAAATATTCTAGATTAACCTGTAAACTTTTTTGCTGATGTGATGGGGGGAAAGTTTTTTGGCAGCTTTTTAATGGTTTGGGAGTTGGTGGCTTTAATTTCCCAAGAGGGAAGCAAAAAAAGCAAAGTGGTCTTTCAACAGCTTAGTATAGATTTCCAAAGCCCACACTATTTAGGCAATTGGGGCTTCCCTAAAAAACCAGAATTAAACTGTAAATTAGAATAAGCCCAAACAAAATGGACATCCCACTATAAATATTACAACTTTTTTCCCCACACTTAACCCCTTTTTCTTTTTACCAAAATTTAAAAGGACTAATTTTAAAAAAATATAAAAAAAAAAACAGAGAATAAAAAAGTCCCCCCACCTGGAAAAAATTAAAAAAACTCGGATGTTCTTTTGGACCAATCATTAAAAACCAAGAAGGGGTTTTGGTTTGTGGCTCATCGACCACAACAAGCATAGGCTTTATTTCCGAAGGAAAAAAAGAACCTTAGGTTTCCCAAGACAGCGAATTTTTGGCTGCTGGGCAAACTTTTCAGAAGGGGATACAGGGGAAAAAGGCATTTATTCCCAAGAAAAAGATTTTTCAGAACCTATAAGAAAAAAGAAATATAATATAAAATAAATCAAGTACAGTTAGAAATTCAACCAATGCCACTGTTTTTCCATGGCCATTAGTGCACTTTTTTTATTGGTTTTTTACCACTAATTACAATAATATTAGCTTAATGCCCATCAAAAGGGAAGAAAAAACAAGTAAAAAAAACAGCTTTTGTTCTTTGCAACCTGTCCATTTCTTGAGCCCCAGCAGGAGAACCTTCTCTATTGGGCTGGTCCCACCCACCACCTTGATGTTAGCGAATCAGGGAGTCCCCCATTTTTGCCACCTCCGTTCCCTTGGGAATGGCCCAACTGAAGTTTTCAGAACACTGCCAGTCCTTTTTTCTCCTGTGTGGAATAATGTATTAAGTTTTATATTTTCATATTTCCACTGGGAAAACAGAATTGACTTTGGGGGTAAAAATAAAAAAAACAAACACCAATTGGGGAAATACATTACAGTATTTCAGTAACCTGACAAAGAAACAAAAATTAGGTTTCGTGCAGACGAACAAGCAGGTTGCAAATTCAAGACGCTGGTTGAAACTTTTTTCCACGGACCTCGGTAGTGCATTTCAGAGGCTTTCTTTGTGAGTTACAGCTCATAAATAATAATTTCTTTTCAGGAAAGTTTGAAAACCTGTACAGGAATAATGTGAGCTACAGAAATTAATAATTCTTACAAAAAAAAACAAGGACCTATATTTTATCTGCTGGGTCATTTATCATTGATTAAATGATTCATTAAGTGTAAATGAGTAAAAATTAAATGGGTTTTAACAGGAAAGCAAAAAAAAAAAAAAAAAAAGTTTAAAAAAAAAATGTACAGAAAAATGAGAAATAAAAGAAAATACAAAAAATTATGTCAGAGTAATTAGGCTGATAATGCCCCCCCGCCCCCAAATAAAAAGCACTCACAGCAAAGCCGATGTTTGTAAATTGCAATCTTTTCACAAGGTCTCGACACTTAATCCTTACTTTCTGCTCTGTGATAAGATTGTTGAATAATCAACATCTGTCATGTTTTCCCTAAAGGCATAACGCACAGCCGACAGTGTATAATTTCAAAAAATATTCCA
>NW_023639876.1:5000-11762 GCF_015228065.2 Penaeus monodon
CATCATTATTATCATTATTATTACCATTATTATTTGTACCATTATTGTTCTTCTTATCATTTTCATTATTATTACCATTATTGTATGTTGCGACGGAAAAAAATACACGGTTACTAAATGTCTACTATAATACCTTAATTAACATTCTTTTTCTTTTTCACCCTTGCAATAACTACACTATTGTCAGATAATCAGTTGCAATACGCGTGTGAATGTATGTGTTTTTCCTTGCAATGAATCAAACATTTTATAGAAGTTATCAATTTCTTTTGTATTCATGTTAATTTCCTTTGTCAAGGTCAGTGTTCAATCAGCCTTTGGAATATTTTAAAAATTTATTGAAGAGGTTAAGTTAATTTTCTTTTTTACGAGAGTGCTTTACAACAACAGCATAATAATAATGATAATAATAATGATAATAATAGTAATAGTTGTAACTACTACTGCTACTACTACTACTACTACTACTACTACTAATAATAATAAAAATAATAATAATAATAATAATAATAATAATAATAATAATAATAACAACAACAAAACAACAACAACAACAACGACAAAAATAATAATAATAATAATAATAATAATAATAATAATAATAATAATAAGAAGAAGAAGAAGAAGAAGAAGAAGAAGAAGAAGATATTATTTAATATCTAATCATTAATTCACAAAGAGAAAAAAAAATGTCAAGCAGATTATATATCCACTGATTATTTATTTTTGCACCGGGAAATTATCGAATAGATTATTTGCCATTCATTTATTGATGGAGGAAGCGTAAAGACAATTATATATCAATTATCTATTCCCACTGAGGCATCATTAATTAATCATATATCATTTATTTACTTTTTTAAGAAGCACGATATTATCTACATACCCATTATCTATTCGGGGTTTTTTTCCATGGAGGGAAAAAAAAACTAATTATATCAATTATTTTTTTTCTTCCAAGGAGGAATCACCAAATGAACTATCTATCTATCTATAAATTCTTTAACTCCTTTTTTTCATTTCATTCTTCCACATCAAAACATCAAAACTTCTCTATTATGCACGTATGTCTCCACCACTTAACCAAGACAACGATGAAAGGATTCGAAGCTTCGAAACGGGTAAAGTTGGTAAATCCTTTGTGAAACCTTGATACTCTACCTCAAAAACACCGAATAAGATTTTCATGAAAAGCTTTGAAGTTATTTCAAGTCTGGAGACAAGGAGAAGTGATGAAAGTTGAAAAAGAGAGAGAGAGAGAGAGAGAGAGAGAGAGAGAGAGAGAGAGAGAGAGAGAGATTATGAAGGTCGCGCACGGAACGAATCACAAAAACAAGCAGTTTCGTCGACGGAGGCAGTGCACCCAAATCGATGGAATTGCGGAGACGTATTCTGGTATTTTATTAACTGAGGCGATTTGTATGCATTGGTTGATAGAGGTTAAGCCACGGTTCTGGTCTGTGGTTTTATAGTCTTTGTGGGATATTTTATGAAGGGTCTTTTTTGCAGATATTAGGGATGTTATCTGTCTTGGGTACTGGTGGTTCTGCCCTAATATATATATATATATATATATATATATATATATATATATATATATATATATATATATATATATAATGTATGTATGTGTGTGTGTGTGTGTGTGTGTGTGTGTGTGTGTGTGTGTGTGAGTGTGAGTATGAGTGTGTGTGTGTGTACGCGTATGTGTGTGTGTGTGTGTGTGTACGTGTGTGTGTGTGTGTGTGAGTGTGTATGTGTGTGTGTGTGTGCGTGTGCCTACATACTCTCCACCTTAATTTTCTATATCTCATTCTCTCAAAACAGGAAAAGAAAAAACGTACAAAATGATCCATGATTTAATGAATGATGACACTGTCCATGTATTTAAAAAAAAAATATACAAGTTTATGAACATGACATGTGTATATATACAGCACTGATTATCATACAGCAACCCAAATTAGGGTATTGCTTCATTGATTATGCAACTTAAAATTACCAACCAATTTGTTGTCGTTTTCTGAATTGCAATTCTGAAGAATAAACATATTACTCTTTCCTTATAATCATAATATACTTATAGGGATATACCTGATATCATATGGCCTATTGAAATGAACACACATATATGCATTTATTTACTGTGAGCATTTTAGTCTATATGAATAATGCATGGGGTGTGTGATAACGATAAGAAATTATATCTACAAGATTCAAGGAAATGCCTCAAGAACAGGTCTATGTGAAAGTTCTATAATTATATGACTTTTATTACTGTGTTTATTTACATTCCAAAGCATTCCAAAGTTTCAATAACTCTGACGTCACGTTACAGTTCGTTCTATACGTATTTTTCGTCCACTGTTACACATTCGTCTACTTCTGTAAATCATTGTAATATTGGTCCTGTCTATTTTTGTCTAATTTGTTTGTCTATATCTGTCATCCTTGTCTTTTTCCTTTGTTTTAATTATCTTTGTCATATCTGTCAGTTTTTGTCTCTAACTATTGTCAGCTTTGGTCATAAATGTCTAACTATCGTCATGTTTTATCATATATATCTATAACTTTTGTCATTTTTTTATCGTAAATGTCTAATTTTGTCAAGCATTTTCTTAAAAGTCTAGTTCCGTCTCTTCTTTTGTGTATTCATATCTTGTTTGTCTATTCATGTTTTGGACTTGTCTTTGTTTCTATCTGTTGTTGTTATCTTCGTCTGTTTTTTGTCTCTTTTTTTTCTTTTTTTTTTTTGTCTCTATCTTCACCCACGATTTTCTCTCCTCTTATTTCTCTCATGGCGTAACCAGTGTTTGTTTTTTTTCTTGTTCATGCTAGGTGACTTTCGTTATCTCATTAGTCTTTCGTCTTCGTACAATTCTTGGGTGTTTTTTTACCTTTTCTTCTTCATTATCCTCTTCCTCTCATCACTTTTCCTTCTTTTTTCTCTTTTTTCTATTCCTTTATTCCACTTCTAACAAGTTTCCACTTTTTTCCTGCCTTTATATACATTGTTTTTCATCCCATTCCATGACATCCTTTGGCAATCTCTAATATCTCACATGTAACTAACTGTTTATAGTTAGCGATCTGCTTCTTTCACAAAATAAATTAACGTTAGACCAGATCTCACTCAATACTAAACTAAGATATTCATACACCCTACACTTACATATTTACATATATTAATATAATACATATAATCACACAAAGTGGCACACGTTCACACGCAAGCGCGCGCGCGCGCGCTCACACACACACATACACACACACACACACACACACACACACGCACGCACGCACGCACGCACGCACGCATGCACGCACACACACACACACACACACACACACACACACACACACACACACACACACACACACACACACACACACACACACATGTACATATAACCATATCTATATCTCTCTATAGAGAGACATACAAACATACAGACACGTAAACATATGCGCACATACATATGCATTTACCAACATCACAAAGAGTATATATATATATTGCACTTGATGTCGGTATAATATAGAAACAAAACATTTTTTTTTATGAAAGGCAACAAAACGGAAAATTCTTGAGACAAGAACATCTTAAATCTAATGACAAAAGCTTATCACTACGTACAGCTTCCTGCGTGGGTCCTGTTGACACCATTTACGGACATCAATTACGGACCAATTACGGACACCATCTGTAGACCTCATATTTAAGTTTGACATTTACGAAAATCATTTACAGACGTCATTTACAAAAAAAAATCATTTACCATCGGCCGAAGTCACGAGGTGCAGTGGGCGACGTCAGCTAACTCAGGGCGAGCCGGGAAATCCAAGGGGACGGGACGTGACGTCAGGGGATGCGCTCTCCTCACTCCCTCGGAAGTCGACGCTCTTCCAACGAGGCCCCTCACTGCCTGAGCTCTTCGGCGACGCATGAGAGCCTTTCCTAAACGTAGTACCCGCTCAACAGCCATGCTTAATACTGATTTGTGTCTTGGTCGCAAAGGAGGGGGTCACAGAGGGGGTCCTCAGGTCTTGGAAGGCATTCCTCTGGGGGCCGTCGCTGGGGACTTCATCTTCCCCTCCAGGAAGGCGATCTTGGCGCTGATAGACGCCGACCCCCGCCCTTCGTCCATGTCGGGCGTGAGCTCCAGCACGCTGGTGTCGGGCGTGGCGCAGCTGTCGATGGAGCTCCTGCTGTCTGAGTGGAGCAGCGCCATCTTCAGGGGGGGGAGGCCGCGCCCTTTGCTCAGCACGCCGGGCTTTGCGGCCTTCGGGAGGGCGGGTTTGGGCGGCGGCGTCTTCGTGGGCGTCGGGGCGTCCGAGAAGACGGCCTTCTGAGGCTTGGGCGCCACGGGAGGCGTCGGCTTCTGGGCGGCGTTTCGGTCTGTGGTGTTGGCGGGCGAAGAACCCGCGGGCGCCATTGGCTTGGCCACGGGCGGGGGCGGCGCCGGGCGGGCGATCACCGTGGGGGACACCGGGGCGTCCTCCTCCGGCTCACCCACCGGCACCACCACCGGGGAGACGGTGACGGCCGCCTCCCGCTTCGGCTTCTTCGCCGGGGGAGGAGGAGGCGCTATCTTCGGCGGCTCGATCCGGGCGCCCTTCGCGACGGGCGACTGCGGCGTCGGCTGTGAGGGCGGCTGGACGTTCGAGTAGATGATCTCGGACACAGGCTCCGACCCGTGGACGCCCGTCCGAGGCGGGAGGACGCCCTGCAGGATGTCCGGCTTGGGGTGCGGCAGCGGCATCGGCGGCCTCAGGGTCACCACGTCCACGTCGCCCCTGAAGGCGTCGTTGTCCGCCTGGCCCGCGGAAGACGACGAGGAGCGGGCGCTGACGGAGGGCGACGTCGGCTTCCTCACCAGGGGCGGCGCCTGCTGCTGCGAGCGCGGCGGCAGAGGCAGCTTCTCCTCGGCCTTCTTCTTGGCCCGCACCGACGACACCAGCTTCTGCAGGTCGGTCGTGTTCACGTAGGTGTTGCTCGTCTCGTCCAGGTGCGTCAGGTGAGCCACGTCCTCCACGCGGAGCCTGTACTCGGAGTCGCCGCGGGCCAGCTTCGCCTGCAGGAGGGAACCGCGGTGAGCAAGGGGGACTCTCGGCAAAGAGGGGTGCAGATAGGTAAACAGGGTGGAGAAATATGCTGTTATACTGTTTATACTGTGTGTGTGTGTGTGTGTGTGTGTGTGTGTGTGTGCGTGTGTGTGTGTGTGTGTGTGTGTGTGTGTGTGTGTGTGTGTGTGTGTGTGTGTGTGTGTGTGTGTGTGTGTGTGTGATATAAATCGAAAGACAGACAGAAAGATAAACAGTCAGATTGATATAAATTGTTATCATATTATGAGTAATACAAGCATAACATCATTATCCTGAGTGATATGTTTAACACCATTAGCTGCCTGGTAACTCAAACTTTCTTCCTACCAGGAATATCTTCACTAATATGTTTTTGTTTCTTAACATTAAGCTCAACACGAAAAACACACATTTACTTCCCAAACATTTGATTTTCTTTTGATTGTCATATAAATCTCTAAACTTAAAATGCACTTAAATTCCTTAAAAGCGGTTCCGATCCCGTTCCTTATATGTTGTTGTTGTTTTTTCAATTATATTATTTATAGAGTCCCGATCTTATTTCGACTAGCTCTATATTACTTATAAGCGGTTCTGGTCTTATCCCTTATATGCGGTTTCGACTATACTACTTATAAGCGGCACCGATGCTCTTTTTTATAAGCGGTTTCGAATATACATATAAACTGTTCCAACTCCCTTCCAGCGTGTCTCCACGTGACGAATCCAACACTTTTTACAGGTCAGCGCACATGCTACTGGTTTTTATAATTCGGGGTAAGACATTTTAAAATACAATCGCATAATGGCGAATGAAAATAAAGGAGGTGAGTCCTATGTCTTTTTCTTTTCTTTTCTATTAATGGGCCTTCTATGAACCTTGAAAAATAAAGGCGGACCAGTCTTAAACCCGGAAGTCAGGGGTCCTTGTGATAAACGTTCGTATATAATAAACGTTATATCATCAAAGTGCATTAAAATTTTAATTAAAAAGACAAAATCGTTTCTTATTACAATTGATCTTAAACTTTGTATAAACAAACGTTTAAAATAGACGTATAATACACCAAATATTATCGAATTTCGAGAAAAAGCTAAAAGCAAAAAGCAAATGTTACGAAAACATTCATCGTGTGTGAGAGCTATAATGCTGCCAATATAAAAAGAAAATTGCTTCTTCAAACAGCAAAACGAACAATATTACAGTCTTTTCGAAACATCGCGTGATTATTTTTTCCAAAGAGAGTAAAGCATTCCAAAAGTCTTTTGTTTTCTTTTTTTTCTCTTCATTTTATATTTTGTAGTCACGTGGAGAAAATGCTCTTATTTGTAAGCTACGGACGTCTGATAATTTATCTTAGCTGATTACGACCCCTTTCTTTAAAAGTGGTTATTTTATATCATGTAGAAATTTACAGCAACTGTAGCTATTATTGATGTTATTTGATATCATGAATGTCATCACAAACTACCTTCGTCACCTCTATTCTTATCGTTCCCGTCATCCACATCTTTAAAGCTGTCTTTGTTTAACAGACACGTTTTTCTTTTCTTTTTTCTTCTTTTTCGCTGTAAAATGTTTCCCTCGTTGTTAATCTTAAAAGACATTTCCTTCTATTTTATTTTTTGGTCAATTGCAATTGTATGAGGAACGTTTTATTATCGCACGTTGCTATA
>NW_023639877.1:0-11761 GCF_015228065.2 Penaeus monodon
ATCATATTATTATTTTGTATGGTAGTATAATTGCAAAATAATATTTAACAGTAATAATTACAGTAATAACGATACTAATTAGATAATGATATAAATAATATTAAAATCGTATATTATGTTATTATTATTGTTATTACTATTATTATTGTTGTGGTTATTAGTATTATTGCAAAAATATATACTATAAATCCAATAATTCCAATAATAATTATTACAATTGCAATAATGATGATAATAATTGCAATAATGATGATAATGATGATGATAATGATAATAATGATGATAACGATAATAATGATGATAATCATGATAATGATGATGATAATAACAGGAATTGTGTCCATATATAATATAAAAAAGGTATAAGAAAAACATTCCAAAAAGTCGAAAAAGTGGCAAAATCTAGCGAAATATAGCCTTTTGAGAGTATACTCCAAAATGACGTTTTTTCGATTTCTTTGGTGATTTAGGGTAATAATGATAATAATTACCAGAATTGTATTAATCATAACAATAATGATGATAAAAGTGAGAATAAAGAGAATTTTGATAACATTTGAATATTATTAAAATTATTATTATTATTATTATTATTATTATTATTATTATTATTATTATTATCTTAATTATTAGTATTATTGGCAAAAAATCTATTATATTTGTAATAATAACAATAATAATAATAAATATAAGTATAATAATAATAATGCTAGTTGTTATAATATTGTTATTAGTATTATTATTGTTATTACTATTATTATTGTTGTGGTTATTAGTATTATTGCAAAAATATATACTATAACTCCAATAATTACAATAATAATGATAACAATTGCAATAATGATGATAATAATTGAAATAATGATGATAATGATGATGATAATGATGATAATGATGATGATAACGATAATAATGATGATAATCATGATAATGATGATGATAATAACAGGAATTGTGTCCATATATAATATAAAAAAGGTATAAGAAAAAACATTCCCAAAAGTCGAAAAAGCGACAAAATCTAGCGAAATATAGCCTTTTGAGAGTATACTCCAAAATGACGTTTTTTCGATTTCTTTGGTGATTTCGGCAATTATTAGGGTAATAATGATAATAATTACCAGAATTGTATTAATCATAACAATAATGATGATAAAAGTGAGAATAAAGAGAATTTTGATAACATTTGAATATTATTAAAATTTATTTTTATTATTATTATATTATTATTATATTATTATTATTATTATTATTATTATTATTATTATTATTATTATTATTATTATTGTTATCTTAATTATTAGTATTATTGCCAAAAAATCTATTATATCTGTAATAATGACAATAATAATAATAAGTATAAGTATAATAATAATAATGCTAGTGGTTATAATATTGTTATTAGTATTATTATTGTTATTATCATCATTATTATTATTGTACTGGTAGTATAATTGCAAAATGATTATTATAACAGTAATAATTACAGTATACGATATAATTAAGATAATGATATAAATAATAATTATAAAATCGTTATTATTGTTATTATTATTGTTATTACTATTATTATTGTTGTGATTATTAGTATTATTGCAAAAATATATACTATAACTCCAATAATTGCAATAATAATGATAACAATTGCAATAATGATGATAATAATTGCAATAATGATGATAATGATGATGATAATGATGATAAAAATGATAATTATGATGATAACGATAATAATGATGATAATCATGATAATGATGATGATAATAACAGGAAATGTGTCCATATATAAAAAAAAAAAGGTATAAGAAAAACATTCCCAAAAGTTCGAAAAAAAGCGGCATAAATCTTAGCGAAATATAGCCTTTGGAGAGTATACTCCAAAAGACGTTTTTTCGATTTTCTTTAGTGATTTCGGCAATTATAGTGTAATAATATTAATAATTACCATAAGTATGTATTATCATAACAATAATAGATAAAATTGAGACTAAAGAGAATTTTGATAATATTTTTGTTGAAGTATTATTAAAATTTGATGGGTTGTTATCACTATTATTATTCTTTATTATTATTAGTATGATGATTATTATTATTATTTATTATTATATATTATTATTTTCTTATATTATTTTATTTTATTATTATTATTATTACTATTATCTTAATTATTTAGTATTATTGCCCAAAAAATCTAATATTATCTGTAAATAATAACAATACTAATAATAAGAAAGTATAATAATAATAATTGCTAGTGGTATTATAAGATTGTTATTAGTATTATAGTTATTATCATCATTATTATTATTGTGCTGGTAGTATTAGTATATCAAAAAAATAACTATTATAACGTAATAATTACAGTTAATAACGGATACTAGGTACGATAACTGATATAAAATAATAATTAAAAATCGTTATTATTGTTAGATTATTGTTATTACTATTATTATGTTGTGGTATTTATGTATTATTGCAAAAATAAATACCTATAACTCCAATTAATTCAAGTAATAATGATAACAATTGTAATATATGATGATAATAAATGCAATAATGATACAATGCTGATGATAATGATGATATTGATGATGAGAAACGATAATAATGATGATAATCATGATAATGATGATGATAAGAACAGGATTGTTGTCCATAATTAATATAAAAAAAGGTTTATAAGAAAAACATTCCCAAAGCGAAAAAAGCGGCAAAATCTAGCGAATATAGCCTTTTGAGAGTTTACTCCAAAACAATGGGACGTTTTCGATTTCTTGGTATTTCGGCAATTCTTAGGGTAATAATGATAATAATTACCAGAATGTATTAATCATAACAATAATGATGATAAAAGTGAGATAAAGAGAATTTTGATAACATTTGAATATTTATTAAAATTATTATTATTCTTATTATTATTAGTATTATTAATTATTAATTATTATATTATCATCTATTATTTATCTTATTATTATTACTATTATCTAATTAGTAGTATATTGCAAAAAATCTTTATATCTGTAATAATAACAATAATAATAATAGTATAAGTATAATAATAATAATGCTAGTAGTTAGAATATTGTTATTAGTATTATATTGTTTATTATCCATCATATATTATTTGTACTGGGAGTATAATTGCAAAAAATAATTATTATAACAGTAATAATACAGTAATAACGATACTACTTAAGATAATGTATAAATAATAATTATAAATCGTTTATTATTGTTATTATTATTTTTATTCCTAATTAGTATCGTGTGATTATTAGATTATGCAAAAAATATCTTACTATAACTCCAATTAAATTGCACTATTAATGGATTTAACAATTGCAATAATGATGTAATAATTGCAATAATGATGATAATGAGGTTGATAATGATGATAATGATGAGAAGATGATGAACTCTCTCTTCTCTCTCCCCTTAGAGAATAATGATGATAAAATCATGATATGATGATGATAATAACAGGAATTATGTCCATAATAATATAAAAAAATGTATAAGAAAAACATCCCAATCAAAGCGAAAAAAGCGGAAAATCAAGCGAAATATTATAGCTTTTGAGAGTATACTCGAAAATGACGATTTTCGATTTATTGGTGTGATTTCGGTAATTATTATGGTAATAATGATAATAATTACCGAATTGTATTAATCATAACAATAATGATGATAAAAGTGAGAATAAAGAGAGTTTGGATAACATTGAAATTTATTAAAATTATTATATTATTATTATTATATTATTATTTTAGTATTATTATTATTATTATTATTGATAAAATTTATTATTCTTATTATTATGCTTATTATTATTATTATTATTATTATTATTAATAGATTTACTATTATCTATTAATTAGGATTATTGCCAAAAAATCTATTATATCTGTAAATAATAACAATATAATAATAAGTATAAGTATAATAAATAATAATGCTAGTGGTTATAATATTGTTATCTAGTATATTATTGTGATTATCATTCATATTATTAGTTGTACTGGTAGTATTATGGGAAAAATAATTATATAAACAGTAATAATTTACAGTAATAACGATACTAATTAAGATTAATGATATAAATAATAAACTATAAAATCGTTATTATTGTTATAATATTTTATTAATATTATTATTGTTGTGGTTATTAGTATTATTGGAAAAATATATACTATAACTCCAATAATTGCAATAATAATGATAACAATTGCAATAATGATGATAATAATTGCAATAATGATGATAATTTTCATGATAATGATGATAATAAATATAATAATAATAAGTATAAGTATAATAATAATAATGCTAGTGGTTATAATATTGTTATTATTATTGATTAGTGTTATTACTAATCTTATTATTATTGTTTAATGGTAGTATAATTGAAAAAAATAATTATTATAAAAGTAATTAATTACGTAATAACGATACTAATAAGATAATGATATAAATAATTAATTATAAAATCGTTATTGATATTAATTATATGTGGTTATTACTATCATATTGTTTGCGGTTATTAGTATTATTGCAAAAAAATAGAAATTATAACTCCAATAATTGCAATAAATAATGATAAACAATGCATAATGATGATGATAACGATAATAATGACGATTAATCATGGTAATGATTGATGATAAAACAGGGAATTGTTTGTCCAATAGATAATATAAAAAAGGTATAGAAAAACATTCCCAAAAGTCGAAAAAGCGCAAAAATCCTAGTCGAAATATCAAGCCCTTTTGAGAGTATACTCCAAAATGACGTTGTTCGATTTCTTGGTGATTTCGGCAATTATTAGGGTATAATGTAATAATTACGGAGAATTGCATTAATCAAACAATAATGATGATAAAATGAGAAAAAGAGAAGTTGATAACATTTGAATATTATTAAAATTCCTATTATATTATAATTATTATTATTATTATTATTATATTATTATAATTATTATTATTATTATTCTGTATTATTACTATATTCTAATTATAGTATTATTGCCAAAAACATCTATTATATTCTGTTAATTTAACAAGAATAAAATAAGTATAGCATAATAATAATAATGCTAGTGGTTATAAATATTGTATTAGTACTATTTATTGTTATTATCTCATTATTATTATTTTACTGGTAGGCATTAATTACAAAAAAAATAATTATATACACAGTAATATTACAGTAAGAACGATTACTAATTAAGGATAATGATATAAATAATAAGTATAAAATCTTTATTATTGTTACTTATTTTGTATTACTATTAATATGTTGTTGGTATAGTATTATTGAAAATATATACTATAACTCCAATAATTGCCCAATTAATAATGTACACAATTGCAATAATGATGATTAATATTGCAATAATGAATGATAATGATGATAATATGAGGATAACGGTAATAATGATGATAATTATGATAACGATGATTGATAATAACAGGAATTGTGTCCATAATATATATAAAAGGGGTATAAGAAAAACATCCCAAAAGTCAAAAAAGCGGCAAAATCTAGCGAAATATAGCCTTTGAGGAGTATACTCCAAAATGACGTTTTTGTTTTCGATTTTTTGTGATTTCGCAATATTAGGGTAATAATGATAAAATTACCACAAGTGTATTAATCACAACAACAATGATGATAAAAAGTTGAGAAATAAAGAGAATTGATAACATTTGGAATATATTAAAAATTATTATACTATATTATATTATTATTATCAGATTATTCAATAGTATTCTATTTTATTATTATTCTTATTATATTATTAGTATTATTTATTATTATTATTATATTATTATTATCTTAACTATTAGTATTATTGCCAAAAACTATATAGATGTTTAATAATAACAATAATAATAAATAAGTATAAGTATAATAATAATAATGCGAGTGGTGTATAATATTGTTATAGTATGATTATTGTTATTATCATCATTATTATTATTTGTTACTGGTAGTATAATTGCCCACAAACTAATGATTATAACAGTAATAATTACAATAATAAGATAACTAACTAGATAATGATATAAAATAATTATAAAATCGGTATTATTACTATTCTATTGTATTAATATTATTATTGTTGTGGTTATTTGTATTATTGCAAAAAATATATACTATAAAACTCCAATAATTGCAATAATAATGATAACAATTGCAAATAATGATGATAATAATTGCAATAATATGAAAATGATATTGATAATGATGATAATGATGATATAATGATGATAACGATAATTAATGATGATAATAATGATAATGATGATGATAAAAACAGGAATTGTGTCCATATATAATATAAAAAGATATAGAAAAAAACATCCCAAAAGTCTCCCCGAAAAAGCGGCAAAAATCTAGCGAAATATAGCCTTTTGAGAGTATACTCAAAATGACGTTTTTCGATTCTTGGTGATTTCGGCAATTATCCCCCTAGGGGCTCAATAATGATAATAATACCAGCATTGTATTAATCATAACAATAATGATTGATAAAAGTGAGAAGAAAGAGAATTTTGATAAAATTTGGAATATTTATAAAATTATTATTATTATTATTATTATTTATTATTATTATTATTATTAGTATATTATTATTATTATTATTATTATTATATTACTATTATCTTAATTTTATTAGTATTATTGCCAAAAAATCATTATACATCTGTTAAAAATAACAAGAGGAATAATAAGATAGTATAAGTTATAAGAAGGAATAATGCTAGTGGTCATTAATATGGGGATTAGTATTTATTTTGTGATTACATCATTATTATTATGGTACGGTAGTTATTAATGGCAAAAAAATTATTATAACAGTAATAATTCAATAATAACTTTGCGATACTCATAAGATAAATGATATTTTGGAAATAATAATTATAAATATCTAAAATCGTTATTATTGTTATTATTATTGTTATTACTATTATTATTGTCTGCCGGTTATTAGTAATTGTTTTGCAAAAATCATACTATACTCCAAATAATTGCCAATAATAATGATAACAATTGCAAAATGATGATCATAATTGCAATAATGATGAAAGGATGAGGATAATTGATGATAATTGATGATAATGATGATTGGATAACGATAATAATGATGATAAATCATGTGGATCAATGATGATGATAATAACAGGAATTGGGTCCATATATAATTAAAAAAGGTATAAGAAAAACATTACACAAAAGTCGAAAAAGCGGCAAAAATCTAGCGAAAATATAGCCTTTTGAGAGTAGACTCTAAAAATAACGTTGTTTTTCGATTTCTTTGGTGATTTCGGCAATTATTAGGGTAATACATGATAATAATTACCAGAACATTGTATTATTATAAACAAGAATGATGATAAAAAGTGAGAATATAAAGAGAATTTGATAACATTTGAATATTATTAAAATTATTATTATTATTATATTATGATATTATTATATTATTATATTATTTATTATTTTTTATTATCTCATTAATATTATTATACTATTTTACTAATTATCTTAATTATAGTATTGATGCCCAAAAAAATCTATTATATCTGTGAATAATAAACAATAATAATAATTAAGTATAAGTATAATAATAATAATGGGAGGGGCTAATAGTGTTTATAACCTACTCGTTTTAGTTATAATTATCGTTTCTTACTCATTTATTATTATTTGTCTACTGGTAGTATAATGCCAAAAATAATTATTATAACAGTAATAATACAGTAATAACCGATACTAATTAATACAATGCTATAACAATAATAATTATAAAACGTTGATATTTGATTATTATGATTGTTATTACTATTTTACATTGTCTGTGGTTTCGTTACTTAAGTATTATTCCAAAAATATTAACCGATTAACCTTCCAAATTAATTGCATCTAATTAATGATACCAAATACCAATGTCAATCTAATGATGGGATAATAATTGCCAATTAATGAGGATTATGATGATGCCCCCCCCCCACCCCCCCCTGTGACGCTATATGAGATTGATTTTCTTCCTTTTTTTTTGGTATGTTTTTTTTTTGATAATGATGATGATAACGATAATAATGATGATAATCATGATACTGATGATGATAATAACAGGAATGGTGTCCAGATATAATATAAAAAAAGGTATAAGACACAAACAATCCCTAAAGTCGAAAAAAAGCGGCCAAATCTAAGCGCAATTATAGCTTTTGAGAATTATACTCCAAAATGACCCTTTTTCGATTTCTTTGGTGATTTCGGCAATTCTTAGGGTAATAATGATAATAATTACCAGAATTGTTTAATCATAACAATAATGATGATAAAAGTGAGACATAAAGAGAATTTTGTAACAATTTGAATATTATACAAATTATTATTATTATTATAATATTATATATCATCATTCTTATTATTATTATTATTATTATAATATTATTATTATTATTTATTATTATATTACTATTATATCTTAATATTAGTATTATTGCCAAAAATTAGTATAGATGTAATAAAACAATATTTAATAATAATTATAGTATAATAAAATAAAATGCTAGCGGCCTGATAATATTGTTATTAGTATTATTATGTTATGATCATCATTATTATTATTTGTAGTAGTATAATTGCAAAAAAATTATTATAAACAGTCAAAATTACAGTAATAACGATACTAATTAAGATAATGAAAAAATAAATAAGGATAATCGTGACTATTTTATATTATTGTTTATACATTATTATTGTTGTGGTTATTTGTATTATTGAAAAAAAAGATACTACTATAACTCCAATAATTGCAATAATAATGAAACAATTGCACCATAATGATGTATAAATAATGCAATAATGATGATAATGATGAGATAATGATGCTAATGATGATAATAATTGATGATAACAGATAAATAATGATGATAATCTGATAATGATGGATGATAATAAACAGAATTGGTGTCCATATATAATATAACAAAGGTATAAGAAAAACATTCCCAAACAGTCGAAAAAAGCGGCAAATATAGCGAAATATAGCCTTTTGAGATCTACTCCAAAATGACGTTTTTTCGATTTTCTTTTTTTTTTGTGGTGATTGCGGCAATATTAGGGTCAGTAATGATACAATTACCAGAATTGTATAATCATAACAATAATGATGGTAAAAGTTTGAGAATAAAGAGGATTTGATCAACATTGAATAATTATAAAATATATTATTATTATATATATTATTAATATTATTATTATTATTATTATTATCATTATTATTAGTAGTATTAATATTATTGTTAATATTATCATAATTATTCAGTATTAGTGCCAAAAATTTATTATATCTGTAAAAATAACAAGAATAATAATAAACTATAAGTATAATAATAATAATGCTAGTGGTTATAATATTGTATAGTATATTTTTTGTATTATCATCATATTATTATTTGCTACTGGTAGTATAATGCAAAAAAATAATATATTATAACAGAATAATTACAGTAAAACGATACTAATAAGATAATGATATAAATAATAAATTATAAAATACGTATTATTGTATATTATTATTGTTCTTACTATGATTATTGTTGTCGTTATAGTATGTTGCAAAAAAGATATACTATAACTTCCAATAATTGCAATAATAATGAAACAATTGCCCCCCCCCCCCCCCCCCAAAAAAATGATGATAATAATTGCAATAATGATGATAATGATGATTGATAATGATGATAATGATGACAACTGATGATAATAACGATAATAATGATGATAATCATGATAATGAGATGATAATAACAGGAAATTGTGTCCATCTATAATATAAAAAAGGTATAAGAAAAACATTCCCAAAAGTCGAAAAAAAAAGCGGCAAAAATCTAGCGAAATATAGCTTTTGGAGAGTAGACTCTAAAATAACGTTTTTTCGATTTCTTTGGTGATTTCGGCAATTATTAGGGTAATAATGATACTAATACCAGAATTGTATTTTTCATAACAAGAAATGATGATAAAAGTGAGAATAAAGAGAATGTTGATAACATTTGAATCTTATTAAATTAGATTATTTATTATTATTATTATTAGATTATATTTATTATATTTCATATTATTATTAGTTAATCATATCATTATTATATTATTACTATTATTACTATTATTTAATTATAGTATTATTGCCAAAAAATCTATTATCTGTAAAATACTAACAATAATAATAATAAAGTATAAAGTATAATAATAATAATGCGAGTGAGTTATAATATTGTTATTAGTATTTTATTGTTATTATCATCATTATTATTATTAGGTACTGGTAGTAAATTGCAAAAATAATTATATAACAGTAATAATTACAGTAATAAACGATACTAAGTTAAGGCAATGAATAAAAATAATGATAAAATCGTGATTATTGTTATTATGTATTGTTATTACTATTCTCATTGTTGTGGTTATTAGTTATTGCCAAAAATATATACATAACTACAATTAATTGCATAAAATGATAACAATTGCAAGATGCTGATAATAATTGCAATAATGATGATAATGATGCTGCTTAATCGATATGATGATGATAATGATGATGATAAACGATAATAATGATGATAATCATGATAATTATGATGATAATAACAGGAATTGTGTCCATATATAATATAAAAAAAGGTATAAGAAAAACATTCCCTAAAGTCGAAAAAAGCGGCAAAATCCTAGCGAAATTAAGCCTTTTGAGAATATTACCTCCAAAATGAAGTTTTCGATTTCTGTGGTGATTCGGCAATTATATAGGGTAATAATGATAAATAATACCAGCATTGTATTAATAATAACAATTAAGATGATAAAAGTGAGAATAAAGAGATTATGATAACATTTGAATATTATTAAAAATCATAATATTAGTATTAGTATATTAATGATGATTATTTATTTAGTATTATATTATTATTATTATAATATTATTATTACTATAATCTTAATTATTAGTATTATTAAAAAAAAAACTATTATTGTAAAAAATAAAATTATAAAAATTGTTAAGTATAAAAAAAAAACTAAATTTTAATATTTTTTGATTTTTAAATTTTAATAACAATTATTAAGGATATAATTGCAAAAAAATTATTATAAGTAATAATTTGTAAAAATAAAAATAATTATAATATTATAAATGTTATTTTTTAAGATTTTTTATATATTTTTGGGTTTTTAAAAATTTAAAACAAAAAACAAAAAAAGAATATAAATTTAAAAATTCCCAAATGAGTTTTCAATTTTTGATTTGGAAAAAAGGGGTTTTAAATTTATAATAAAAAAATTTATAATATAAATTTAAAATGATAAAAAAAAAAGGAAATTTTCCCTTAAATATTAAAAAATATAAAAAAATTCCCAAAAAAAAAAAATAAATATAATTTAATAATAAATATTTTTTTTCATTTCTTTTGATTTTGGGAATTATTATTTTAAAATGAAATAAAAAAAAAGTATAAAAAAATAAAGATTAAAAAATAAAAAATTTTTTAAAATTTAATTTATTAAAAAAATTTTTTTATAAATTATTTTTAAAAAAATATTTTTAAAAATTATTTTAATTTAAAAATTTTAAATTTTTAAAAATTATTTAATTATTATTTTATTTAAAAAATTATTATTTGTTTTACTTTTTTTTTTTTTAAAGAAATAAAATAATTAATTTAAATATTGATTTTATTTTTAATTTCATATTTTA
>NW_023639878.1:0-11758 GCF_015228065.2 Penaeus monodon
AAAATATATTTCGTATAACATATACATATATACATAACATAATATATGTACATATATATACATAATACATGCATATATATATATGCATACATATATATGCATTATTTATAAATATAACATACATACAATGCATATATATACATATATACATACATATATATTCTAAAATACATATATTTGTATATATATGTTATAAATATATATGCATATATATGTATATACACACATATTTATATATGTGCACCCTATACACATATACATGATATATAGATATATATACACATATATATGTATATATACATATATATACGTATATATGTTTTTATACATTAATACATATATATGTATATATACATATATATATATATATATATATTATATTCATATATGTCATATATATGTATTATTCAAATATACGTATATATGTATATATACATATATATTATGCATATATGTATATGTTTATATACATATATGTATATATATATACTATATATATACACACATATATACATGTATATATAGATATGTAAAGCAGATATACATATATATGTATATATACATGTATATGTTTATATATTATATATATAGTATATATATATTATATGTATATACCCTATATATGTTTATATACATATGCATGTATATATGGATATATATTAATATATACATGTATGAATATATACACATATATACGTTCTTATATACATATATATGTATATATACATAATGAATATATAATTATATATGTATATTGTTACGCCAACCGCCTCGTCTCTCTGCCACCAACACAAGGCAGGCTAGGCAGACGGCGTGCATCCACAGGGTTGTGAACACTGAACAGCTCCAAGAGGCACCTAGCACCACAGCGTCCCAGAACACCACGAGGGGAAACGCCAAGTGGCGAGGCAGGGCACGAAATAAACACACGATAACAGTCTTTCCTTTATTTCCACAAGTTATTTACCCGTACAATTTTCTATAGGCACAATACAGGAGGGCACCAGCATGTCACACTGCACGATACAGCTTATAACAGGGCAACACAAAGTTTATCAGGTCACAAGGGCACACACGAGGTCTCAACAGGAGCAGCACCAAACTGCGTCTCTCTTGGCTTGTTCCTCTACTCCTCCGCTCGCAGCCAGTTGCATCATGTTTGCCCAGGTCCTTCATGTTAACACTTGCCCAGGTCATCCTTTTCATGTTAACACATGTTTTCGCACAGAGACAAAGACCCACTGGCGTAACAATATATATGTAGGTATATACATATTTTATTATTATATATATGTATTACATATAAAATAAAATATATTTATATATTATATATATATCTATCTATCTATCTATCTATATATATATATATATATATTATATATATATATATTATATATAAATATTCTTCTTCTTTTAACGGAGGTTCATGTCTGAGCCGCCGTGGTCACAGCATGATATTTAATTGTAGTTTCATGTTGTGATGCCTTGGAGTGAGTACGTGGTGGGGCCCCCAGTTCCTTTCCGGAGAGTGCCGGTGGTACCTTTTTAGGTAATCATTCTCTCTATTTATCCGGGCTTTGGGACCAGCACTGACTTGGCGGCTTGGCCACCCAGTGGCTAGGTAGGTAATCGAGGTGAAGTTCGTTTGCCAAGGAAAAACGCCCCGGGCCTGTGACTCGAACCCCTCGAACTCAGATTGCCGTCGTGACAGTCTTGAGTACGATGCTCAAACCATTGGGCCCACCGGGGCTTTGACGACAGGGGCTTCCTGATTTTTCTTGGCAATTTAGAGCGGTTTGGTTTTCCATTTACTTCCGCCCGTTTTTTATCGAGTCACCATCTCTATTTACCCCGGGACTGACTTGGCTGGCTTGGCCACCCAGTGGCTATGAGCAATCGAGGTGAAGTTCCTTGCCCAAAGGGGAAAAAACGCGCCGGCCGGGGACTCGAACCCTCGAAATCAGATTTCCGTCGTGACATTCTTGAGTCCGAAAGCTCTAACCTTCGGGCCCCCGCGCCCCTATATAAAATATATACATATTATTATATATATATTATATTATAGTATATAGACATATATGTATATATATGTATATAGACATATATATGTATATATAGTATATATACATATATATGTATATATACTTATATATATGTATATATACATATATATGTATATTTCTATATACATAATGAATTTACATTATATGTTATATATATTTTTTTTATATATGTATGTAAATATATGTATATATACATATATATGTTATATATATATTTTTTAATATATATGAAATGTAAATATATTAAAAATAATAAAATATATATATATATAAAATTAATACACTATATAGTTTTATAAAACCCTTTCCCATATACATGTATAAAATACTAAAACATTTTAAAATGTATAAAAACACATATATATTTATATCCATATTTATGTATATAAAAATACATATAGTGTTATATTATATCGAGATATGTATATTACATATATAAAACAAAATATTTTTAAATATATCCCTTTATATACAAAATTTTACGTTTTTAATGTTTAATACTTTATATTTATATAGCCCTGTATTTTTATATATACTATATATAATAAAATTATATAAAATATAGATAAATACATATTTAATATACATATTAACATACATTTAAATTTAAAAAATATATATGTAATACACATATAGTATATATACACATATATTTAAAATTATAATTATATATTAACATTTTTTGCATGTATATATACACATATTTTATTTATACAATGTATATATACATATAATACAAAATATATGTATATATACTATAATACTTTAAAAATTTAATTTTATATGTTTATATACATTATATGTAATAAAACATTTTATATATAAAATATATATATATATATATATAAATATAAATATATATATATAAAATTTTAAAATATCATCATCATCAAAAAGGGGCGAACCCCGACGGGGGCGCATGGCCGCATCCCCCCTTTTCCGCCCCCGCCCGAGGTCCCCCGAGGCGATCTCCAGGCAGGAAACACGGCGCTTCTCAAATTTCCCCTCGCGCGGGTCTCGTCGAGCTGCCAAGCCAGGGATCTCCTGGATTCCCACATTTTCCTCCACCCAGGGTTTCTCGCAGAAAAGACAACCGATGGCAGGGTCGTCCATAGGGAGGTGGGCTAGGGGGCCATATAGCCTGATTTGGGCATCCCGGAGTAGCAAGTAACAGGTCCCATGCCAGCCCTCACGGTTTTAACCCCCGGGTTGGACCGTGGTCCTGCCAACTTTTCCCCCATGACCGACAAAGGGGATTTGTTACAAAAGGCATCAAGGCAGCCCAAGGCCTGGATAGCGTCCGGGTTTTCGCTTCCTAGACCCAAATTTTGGAAGTATAAAGGCCTTAAAGACACGCAGTTTGGGGCCTTCTCCCTAGGTACCCCGACATTTTCCAAACGCTTTTGTTGATCGATTTCATGGCCCCTTTTGCCAGCCCAAAACCCGCTATGACTTCCTGGTCTGACAACCCAAGAAAATGGCTACGCAAACAAGGTATGAAAAAATTTTTCTGTGACTTAAACGTCCTGGGCCGAAAGCAGGGATCGCCCAAAGGGGGTTTTCCCCCTAACAGGCCCCAAAAGCCCTAAATTTTGGGGTTTTGGTCCAGGAAAACCTCTAGGCCTGGGGGTTTCCCGCCTCATTGCAAAATGCTAAAAAGACCCCGCCAAAAGGGTGACCCCAAAGGACTCAGAAAATTTTGAAACATCATCGCAAGTCAAGGTCCGAGCCTTAATATTGCCTAGTTTTTTGCTCCGCACGCTTTGTTTAGTAGCTCTCCCCATTTTCCAGCCCAAAAAAGTGTTAAAAAGTGGGGGTGCGGAACACCCTTGCCTCCCCCAAATTAACGGGGAAGAAATTCGACATACCCCCGCCACACTTTACAGCTTTTTTCTTCCCAGAAAGGGAGGCTTGCTTTTCGGGCCCAAATAATCTGTGCGGAACCCCCCTGAGCCTCGGGAAATCCCCCATAGTTTTTCCCGATGCACCGATCAAACGCCTTTTGGGGTCGATTTAGGCTGCGAGAAACCCACGACAAAACTTACGGTGGCTTTTTCCAAACAATTACTTGAAGCGCTATAACGGTCTTTTGGGTGGCTTGCCGGGAAAAATCCAGACTGCTCGGCCCCTTTTGAGGGCCGCAGTAGGGGGTTTGGGCGGTTTTGTTTCAGAAAAATGTGGGCGAAAACCCCCCTTGCCTGGTATGCTGAGCATTGTAATCCCCGGTATTTTGCTACAGTCCCACATCCCCTTTCCCCTTCCGAGAGGGATGACCCCCCCTCAGCAGGTCAGGGGGAAGGTACCAGATTTTCCCCAAAGGCGTCAGGACTGTATGCGGGGGCCCCAGCCATAGGTTCCCCCCAGCCTTTAGCATTTTCGCGGGGATATAAAAATATGCCTCACCCTTTTCCCCCTTTTCAGTTTGGAAAATCGCCACCCTAACCTCTTTAGGTTAGGGGGTTTCCTCGCTGTGGGTGGGTCCGCACGGGCACTGCGACATCGCTTGAAACCCAAAGCTAACTGTTGGGGGGCCCCCCGGGTACAACTTTTTCAAATACTCACCCAACTTTCACAACCCAAACATGACTGAGATGAGCCGCCCATCCCTGATCGGACTGCAGCATCTGGAGGGGGCTTGGGGTTTCAGTTTTCTCAGGGCTTGGTAGGCGGGGCGAAGGTCATTTACCAAAAAAGGGCCTTCAAACCCCCCTTTCGGAAGATTCCTGATAGACTGTTCCTTTTTCCCTTCTCCCCAGTGTCCGAACCCCACGCACCATGGAAAGACGCAAACTTGATTCCCCCCCAGCCGACCCTTTCGAACACGCCTTTAGGGGGCCCCCTAATGTCTCCAGGGAGAAAGGTAAATTTTGCCTTTTCCTTGGGCTACGCCAATGGACCCCCTGAGCTTTCTTTGAGTGTTACGGGCTTGAAGGGCTCCCCAGAGCAACCCGGGTTCCCCTCGGGTTTTTTGGTTTCTGTTTAATCGGTCAGAGGAAAATCCCTGGCGAACCCCCGGCACACTCCTCCTCCTTATCTGTCCAAATGAAACCTTTTGGTGGGAAATGAGGGGCGGGGAGTTTTGAAGTATAATATATATTAAAATAATAACCACCCCATTTATATTTGTATATATATTGTTTATACATATATATGGGATATATATTTTATATATACAAATATGCAGTACATTATTACATGTATTATACAATTTTATATTTTATATTATGTATATATGCAAAATTTTTATTAAAAAAACCCCACACATATATATATATATATTATTTTATATATATATTTTAAAATATATTTATATAATTGTTATATACATTAATAAAATATATGTATATATTTTTCATATAAAAGTATATACACCTCTAATATGTATTATACATATATAAATTATATATGGATATATACTATTTATTATATACATACATATATATATATTATATAATATTTTTATAAAAATATATTATAATATAATTCATACATATATTGTTATATACTTATATATATTTATATATACATATTAATGTTTTATATTGTATATATCCAAAATATACATTTTCACATATTAAAAGTAAATATTTCATATACATATATACATACATATGTGTATTATACTATATATAACCCGATTAAAATATATATGTCTATGTACATTATATCATTATATGTATCAACTATTTATGTAAAATATTCCCTATAAATACATTGTTGTAATAACCCTAATATATACCCATGTATATACATACATAAATTTTAATTTTATTTATATATACATAAATATGTAAAGTATACATATATATTATTATATGTACCCTAGCCTATATTTTATATCTGGGATATAAAATCGTATATATACACATAGTATGTATTTTATATGTTTTTGTATATTTACATATATATGTTCAAATGTTATGTGTATATAAAACCATATATACATTAATTGTTTTATATAAATTTTATATAAAATATATATACATATATATGTATTAATTTTTTATTTATATATTATAATATATATATTATAATTTATATATATATTAAAGGGATATACATAAATATATATATTATATATTTATTATATTTTATATATTTATTGTTTTGTTGTATATTAAAATATATGCATATATACATATATAATAAATATATATTGTATTAAAACTGTATATATATTTTCATGCTTTTGGGTTTTATACCCTATAATAAAATATATATGTAATATACTTAAAATATATACAAATATCATGTGTGTGTGGGATATATTAATATTATCTTCAAAAATCCCGTCCCTCCAGTGGCCAAACCCCAAGTGTTTTACTTGGACAGACTAAGGAGGGGGATTTTGCCCGTGGGGTTTGCCACGGCGTCTCTTCCGATTCACAGAAAACCCCAACCCGACGGACCCATTGCTCTGGGAGTCCTTCAGCACGTAAAACCCCGAAGCGCTCGGGGTCCCCTTGGCGTACCCCCCAAGGACAAAGGGGAAAAACCCTCCCCCCTGGGACATTGAGGCCACTGAAACGTGTCGCAAGGGTCGGGCCCGAATGGGGGAAACAATCTTGCGTCGTTTCCCTGGTTTCGTAGGGCTCGACCTGCTTAGAAAGGGGCAAGGAACCGTCTACAGGAAACTTCCTGAGGAGGGCAAAAAAAAAACCATTTCTTGGGAAATGACCTTCGCCCTGCCTACCAGCCCTGAGAAAATTAACCCTAAGCCCCCTCACAGATACTGCAGTCCGATCAGTGGTGGACGGATCATCTCAGATTTATGTTGGGGGTTTGTGAACGTTGGGGTGAGTAATTTTGGGGCAGTTTTACCGGGGGACCCCCCCAAAAGTTACTTGGTGCAAACGATTTCGCAGTGCCCCGTGCCGGGCCCCCCCATCAGGCCCGGGGCCCCCCTACCCTAACAGAGGTTATGGGTGGCGATTTTTCCCGCTGAAGAGTGGGAAACTGCGGCATATGTGTATCCCTGCTGAACTGCTAAAGGGTGGGGTGAACCTATGGCTGGGGGCCTTTCTACGTCCTCCCGCCATTTGGCAGTCTTTTACCTTCCCCCACCTTTCTGAGGGCGTGGTCATCCCCCCTGGAAGGGGAAAGGGATCGGTGGGGCTGTAGCAAATACGTCATTCATGCTCAGTAACCCGGCAAGGGTTCCCCGCCCACATTCTTCTGAAAAAAATCCGCAACCACCTACTGCGGCATCAGAACCCGAGCAGTCTGGGTTTTTTCCCGGGAAGTCCCAAAAGACCGTAACTAGCGCTTCAAGTAAATTTTGGAAAGCCACCGTAGTTTCGTCGTGGGTTTTCTCGCAGCCCACATCGACCCAAAAAGGCGTTTTTACTCGGTGCCTCGGGGTCACTATGGAGAAACCCGAGGTCAGGGGGAATTTTCCCACACGGGTTATTGCCTGAATGCAAGCCCCTAAAACTGGTACAGAAAATGCTGTAAAAATGTGGCGGGGTATTCGAATTTCTTTCCCCGTTAATTCAGGGGGGAGGCAAGGCTGTGTCCTTGCACCCAAAACCCTTTTTTAACACTTGTTGGACTGATAATGGGGAACTACTAGCCAAAGTCAGTGCGGAGCAAAACTAGGGCATATTAAGGTCCTTTGGGCCTTGACTTTTTCCGATGATGTTTCCATCCATCTAGTCCTTGGGGTCCCCTTGTGGCGGCTCTTGTGCTTTAGCTGAGGCAAGCCCCCAGGGCCCGAGGTCCCCCTGGGCCAAGACCAAAAATTCCCGGACTTTTTGGGGCCCTTTTTTGGGGGAAACCCTTCAGTCCCATCCATGCTTGCGGGGAGGACGTTGAAGTCCCAGAAAATTTTACATACCTTTTTACGTAGTCCCTTTTCTCTGGGGTTTTTAGACCGGAATTTAGTAGAAAGGATTGGTCGGGGAACAGGAGCCATGAACTCGTCACAAAAGGTTTTTGGGGATGTTTGGTACCCATCAGAAAGGAAACCCAAACTGCTGTCCCTTTAAGGCTTTTACTTCCCCCAAATTTTCTCTATGGGAAACGAAACCTGGACGCTATCCAGGCCTTGGAGTCTCGCCTTTTGCCTTTTGGGAAAAAAAATCCCTTCGTCGGATCATGGGGTTTCAGTTGGCAGGCCACCCTTTTCCCAAACCCTTTTACACCGGAGACTGGCATGGGGCCCCGTTACTTGCATACTCCGGGGTCCCAACTCAGGCTAAAATGGGCCACCTACTCACCTCCCCAGGGCGACCCTGCCCATCAGGTTGTCCCCTCTGGGGAACCAAACCCCGGTGGAGGATACCTTTTGGAAAATCCTAGGAATCATGGCTTTGGGGAGCTCGCGGACCCGTCGCGAGGAATTTGAGAAGCGCGGGGGTGCCTGCCTGGAGACCGCCTCGGGGTCCTCGTGGCTGGAAAGGGGAAGGGTGGATGCGGGCCCTGGCCCCCCCTCGGCCCTTACCCCCCCCATGATGATGATGAATAAAATTAAAATAATATATATAATATTATATATATTATATATATTATTATATATAACTGTCTATATACATATATTGGTTATATACCTATTTACGTTATATGTTATATTGTATATTAAAATTATTGTTAAAATTGGGATATAACATATGTATACTAATTATTGTATATTCATGATAAAGTTATATATATATTTAAAATTAAAAATATGTGTATAATCCCTTAAAGGTATATACATATATATTTATATTTACCTGTATTAATATTGTATATATACAAAAGCATATTTTTCTATATATATATATATTTTTTATATAAAATATTATATATAAATACTGGCTATATACATATATATTTTTATTTTACATTATATACGGATTATGTAATATATGATATATTTCATAATATTATTATATATGTATAAAATACTTTTCTCTGTATATATATTAAATATATATGTTTTATATATACATAAAAAATGTTATATACATATATATGTGTATATACATATATAAATGCTTTTATGTATATATACATGTATATGAAAGTACTATATAAACATATATATTTTGTATATATATATATATATAATTTTAATATTTTATTTTTAAAATATTTACAACATAAAATATTTAAAAAAAATATATATTACAATATATGTATTATTTCATTATTTTTCATAATATATATTAAAAAAAAATTTTAAAATACATATATATGTATTATTCATTATGTATATATGAATATATACAAAATATATTTTTATATAAATATATATAAGTATAAATACATATATATTTTTTATATATACAGATATATGTATATATACATTATATAAATATATATACCCTATATATTATATATACATATTATACATTATATGTTTTATATACATTAAAATACATAAAATTCTATATCCAAAATATATATAAATAATTTTATATTATATGTTTTAATATTATTCGGGGCCGCGGTGGCCGAATGGTTAAGGGGTTTTGGGCTCAAAATTCACACGGAATCTGGGTTTGAGGGGTTTGAGTCACCCGGCCGGGGCGTTGTTTCCCCTTTGGGGAAGGGAAATTTACCTCGATTGCCCCACCTAGCCACTGGGGGGGCCAAGCCCGCCCCAAATCAGTGCCGGGGAATAGAGAAAGGTGACTTTGATAAAACACCCGGGGGAAGTCCAAAGGCAACCCCCCGCTCAAATTGCCAAGAAAAATCCTGGGGAAACCCCTGATTTGTCAAAGCCGCGGTGGCCGAATGGGTTTGAGCTCGTACTCAAGACTTTCACGACGGCAAACCCGGTTTTGAGGGTTCGAGTCACAGGCCGGGGCGTGTTCCTTGGGCAAAAGAACTTCCCTCGATTACCTACCTAGCCACTGGGTGGCCACCCCCCAAGTCAGGGGCTGGTCCCAAAGCCCGGATAAAATAGAGAGAATGATTCCCTAAAAGGTACCACCGGCACTCTCCGGGGAAAGGAACTGGGGACCCTACCACGAAACCACCCCAAGACATCACAACATAAAAACTAAAAATTAAGTATCATGCTGTGACCACGGGGGCTCGACATGAACCTACCGTTAAAAGAAGAAGATATATTATATATATATATATATATATAATATATTATATAATATATAGATGATAGATAGATAGATATATATATATATATATATATATTTTATATGTATATGTACATACATATATATAAATAATACATATGTATATACATACATATTATTGTTACGCCAGTGGTCTTTGTCTCTGTGCGAAAACATGTGTTAACATGAAAAGGATGACCGGGGCCAAGTGTTAACATGAAGGGACCTGGGCAAACATGATGCAACTGGCTGCGAGCGAGGAGTAGAGGAAAAAGCCAAGAGAGACGCAGTTGGTGCTGCTCCTGTGAAGACCCCGTTGTGCCCTTGTGACCTGATAACTTTGTGTTGCCCTGTTATAAGCTGTATCGTGCAGTGTGACATGCTGGTGCCCTCCTGTATTGTGCCTATAGAAAATTTGTACGGGTAAATAACTTTTGGAAATAAAGGGAAAAACGTTATCGTGTGTTTTTTTTCGTGCCCTGCCTCGCCACTTGGCGTTTCCCCTCGTGGTGTTCTGGACGCTGTGGTTTCTAGGTGCCTCTTGGAGCTGTTCAGTGTTCACAACCCTGTGGATAGCAAAGCCGTCTGCCTAGCCTGCCTTTTGTTGGTGGGAGAGAGACAGGCGGTTGGCTAACATATACATATATAATTATTATTCTTATGTATAGATACATATATATGTATATAAGAATATATATCATATATATTTATACATGAATATATATACATATATATGTATATATGCCTTATATATCTACCTATTACATATATGTACATATATGTATACTACATATATATACATATATATATGTATATATTCATACATGTATATATTAATATATATCCATATATACATGCATATGTATATAAACATATATATGGGTATATTTCATATAATAATTTTATATATATAATATATATATACAAACATATACATGTATATATACATATATATGGGTATTACATATATATGTTATAATACATATAATGTTTTATAACATAATATACACATATGTATATATACTATATATGTATATCTGCTTTACATATCTATATATACATGTATATATGTGTGTATATAAAATGTAATATAATACATATATATGTATAAATGTATAAAATACATACATATACATATATCTGTACATATACATTTTTATATATATATATATATATATATATATATATACTATATGTAATATACTTATATTATATATACATTATATATGTATATATACATATGTATAAAATACATATAAATATACATATATATGAATATTACAATATAGTATATATATACATATATATGTAAAATATACATTCATAACATATGTATATATACTTAAATGTATATATTTTACATATATGTATATAAACATATACATATATTGCATATATATATATGTTTTATATGTATATACATGTTTACATATGTATATATATGTATATATACATATATATGTAATAATGAATATATATATAATATATATTATACATATAATGTATTATATGTATATATACATATATATGATCTATACATATATATGTATATATACCCTATATATGTAAGTTATATACATGTATATGTGTATAGGGTGCACATATATAAATATGGTGTAATATATATTATATATA
>NW_023639880.1:0-11757 GCF_015228065.2 Penaeus monodon
GTTCAACATGGACACACAGCCTCGAAAAGGTCGCCTGCTTCACGTATGACCATCTACGGGCGTCCGGGCAGGCGGCGTCCTCTTTGGCATCTCTGACGAGCTCCTGGAGTTGACTGGATCTGCGGGCGTCCAGGCAGGCGGCGCCTTTCCACTACATCATAGGGCAGCTTAATACTTGCTCTGACGAATATCTTGGTCTGCAGGCTTCTGGTGTTCTTCTGATGATGTCACCCACAGCATCCAAAGGGTGATCGGTTCTGCAGCAGAGTCCTTCTTCGGTGCCGTGTCGGTTATCGTCGGTCCGACTTTCTTTATATAGTGTCTTATTTCACAAAGATAAAGAAGAAAATAGGAGAGGGAGATGTCAGTAGTGATCTGCATGAACCTGGTTTGAACTACCAACCATTTCTGATAGATATGAGAGTAGATAAGGAAAACGACAATGGCAATCCGCAAGGATTTACTTAAAACCCAATTGCCCGTCACACAGTATGTGAAATAGGAAATTGTACATCTTACCCAAATTTAGAACCATCAACTCAGGCTTAGATGACGATTTTATCTGACCTCATCTGACCCATCATGTCGGGCTCTGGGCATGATGGTAGGTCGGGTCCACCCTTCGCCCTCAGGGATGGTTGGCCGGACACGTGACCCCGTGCTCACTGCTTTACCCTAAGACATCGTCTCGTGTTGTTCCCTTACTGTTTTTCTCTTTTATCAATAGAGTCAAGCTGTTATAACCACTGTCACTGCCACTGCCAAAACAACACACAACACACACACACAACACACACAAACATATCTTGTCCTGGGCAGGATGTTAAGCTGCATCCTGCGGTGTTCGACGAAACTATTTGGGTGCTATGTTGACATCATTAGTTGACTGGGTCTTTATACGGGATGACTGACCAATGATCTTCCCAAGGGAGTAATTGTATAGGTAATCATTGTTGGGATTCCCAAAGATCGAAGATAAACTTTACCAAAAATTAGCAAGTCTCTGCCAAATGCACACACAAATCGCCATATGCAAGTGTGTGCATCCATGCCACAAAGCATCACCAACTTATGTGTGTGAGCACCTCACGTGGATTTGTATAAGTGTGTGTGTGTTTTGGGTGTGTGTGTGTGTGTGTGTGTGTGTGTGTGGGTGGTGCGTGTGTGCGGTGCATGTGGTGTATGTATGATTGTGGAAAAGGGGAGAGAGAGGGGTGTGTGTGTGTGTATATAATAATAATAAAAAATAATAATTGGTTTATGAATCTCATGCAGTTAGGGGCTTTAAAATATACATAGAAATACAGATATATACATAAACACAAAATAAACTAACAATCTATAGGAAATATAACAACTAAAGAAGCAAAAAACAAATAATAAAAGACAAGTGCAAGCACAGGCGTGCTGGACTAATAGTTGGGACTAGTGCTGACAGAAAAGCAAAGGGGATGGTCCTTTGACTAGTGCTCCCTTCGTCTTTTTTGAGATTTGCGAAGATCTGGTATCGCCCGGGCCTTCATATATATGGTCCGGCCTGTGTCAGCTATTTATGGCTGTCTCAAATTTTTTTCTTTGACACTATGCTTACTGTGGGGGCGGGGTTGCCGCAGGCAATTCTGCCGCCATGGTGTAATGCATGTGGCATAAACCTCATTACCAGCCCAGCGGCGTTGTGGGCGGTCCTTGTCCCCAGAAATTGTGTGTGCTCACAATTTTATAAGTTATGTTCGGCTCACCACAGTGCATGCAACACCTGTCTCCATGGTCAGTTGTCTCTATGATCTGCCATGCCCAATGGTAACCTAGTCTGATTCAGTGAAGAGTGACTTCGGTACCTCTATATATTGTTTCAGAAAGTGCCAGTGGTTCATAGCCTGTGGCATCTGAGTACCATCTAGCCGAGGGGAGGATCTCGTTTTCTCTATGTGAAGCAGCAGGAGGCAGGCAAGAGCTGTGGCATTGTACTTTTACTTTAAGATTTTTTGGCTCGGTTTTATGATCAAGCGATTTGGGGGCATACCTCTGCTAATGTCAGCTAGTCTGTCAGCAAGCTCATTCCCTCTAATGCCTATTTGGCCAGGGACCCAATTTGGTGATTATTCTTCTACCTGAGCAAGAATCCTCTGTGTTATTGCGAGGACAGTGGTCATAAGTAGATGTTGTCTATGGTGTGAGCTTTGCTGTAGACAGACAGTGGCTGCCCTGGAGTCTGTATGTATCACCACGTGTCTTCCCTCAGGGATCCATGGGCTAGGGCTGCCATGATCGCAACTGCCTCTGCCTGTAGCGAGGAGGCATGTCTGTTACCCTCATGGGTTGTGTGACATCCCTTACTGCAAAGCTGGCGCCTACAGTGTGGTTTAAGGGATCGACTGATCCATCCGTGAAGTAGGTTCTACTACCCGGAGGAGTGATGGCTGCAATGACCCTCTCAGCTTCTGCCTTTAGACTAGGCATGGTGTATTGATTCTTTCTCCTTGACAAGCTCATAACAGAGAACTCGATCAAGGTTTGTGCCCACAGTGGGCTTCAACATGCCCATGGCAAGTAGTTGTTCTTTGAGCTGATAACATATCAACACCCTGGCTGTGTGAGACATCTAGGAGTTGTTTGCAAAAAGCTCAGAGTCTTGTTCTAGGCATCTGAGTATTTTTTGTCTCCTGTTTGTGTGTTCCTGGAGCTTGGATGACCTTGAGAAGAACTGAACTGCCATTAGATCAATTCATGATTCCAGAAGGTTTGCCTCTGTGAGGAGGTTGAGGGCCTTCGTCCACCTTGGGGCACCCAGAATGATCTTGGCAGTGCTGATTGTGCTTAAGAGCATGGTTATGCTGTGTGCTGTGCTCATGCCCAATGTGAATCCATGTGTTTTGCCATGCGTGGCATCCCTGTGCACTGTGGGAGACAGAAGTCCAGGAGGTTGAGCGATGCCGTATGCCTGCGTATGCCCTGCAGGTAGCAACACACCTCTTTGGTCCTTTATTCCAGCTAGATGGGTGGTCTGATCTTGGGCCGGTCAGATCAATCAGTTGTCTCCTTCGGGAGGCTAGGGTCAAGCAGTCAATGTCGCTGTTGGCACTTATACTGGTCCCGTGAGTGGCGGTACAACGGCCATTGGCTGCGTATGTCCTTTCACCACCCCTGTGGCTGTTAGACATTAGTTCTAACATACAGCTTCCCCTTGTTGGACTGGTGGTGGGTGGGGCGTGAGAGGATGAAATAACTGCTTATTTTATGGCAAACATTTCAAACCCCCACAACGAAGAGATACAAATGATGATGAACCGTGCAAGGCCCAGGCTACGACAGTCCCTCTGAAGCCATACATGGCTTCTAGTGGCAAGTGAAAATCCAAAGCAGAGGTTGACTCTGTGAGACCTGCTGCTAAGATGGACACGACATCAACCAAAAACATGTCTGCCATGAGATTGTCCAGCAATGGACTCTCGTGCTGGTCTCTCCAGGGAGACCTCGAGTAACCCTCAGACGACACTGTGTGTGGTGTGTGTGTGTTTATGTATATTATAGCTGGTCAACAAGCACATAACACCACTTCCACTAGCGGGACACCAAGATGAAAATTAAGGTCGACCCTATCTGACCTAGGAGAACGAGCTTCGTAACTGTTTCTTCAAGACACACCAGCTGCTTGGCTGGCCGACCATACCGCACGCAGCGTTTGCTCTCAGACTATCGTATCATGTGTTCATTTACTATTATTAAATCTGGTGATAGTAGTGTTTTTTGCGTCCTTTCGATCAACGCTTCCTACGATACACTGTTTTAAAAAACCTTTGCGAAGACATTTTCACTCTTTTCCCCTTCCCCTTCCAAAAAAGTGTTTAAAGCCATAAAAATAATTTGTGCATCACTCTCACTTTGTTTTTTGCGGGGAAAAAGTGAAAAGGCGAATTTTTAAAAAATTATTATGTACTGAAATGAATGCGAAATCACTTTCATTGTTTCTTTTTGATCAAGTCGTATTACCATGAAAGATGGTATTACCAGTTTCTAGCTAAAAAATCTGAAAAATTTTTCATTAAAAAATTAAATTTATTTCTCTTGTTTTAGAATTTTTTCACCTACACGATTTAAGGCGTAGTTATTTTACAAAAACCTTATCTTCCATTTTCTTTTTGTATATTTTTTGATTTTCTTGAATTCACTCATTTTTTTTCTCTTTCAAAACCTTAAAAATTTAACTTACCAAGGTTTATATCATCTATTTCTACCTGTAAATAGCACACCTCCTCGCCCCCGACCTCCCTTTTTCCCCCTTTCCCTTTCCCGTCCTCATGCTGTGGAGAGAGCTACAAGTAGACCCCGCCCTTTCCCTTTTTTTGGTTTTTTGGTGTTTTTTTACTTTGGGATGATCTGGGTTGCAGCTCTCCCGGGTGGAGCTTTTTTTTTATGAAAAATTTGAAAATAAATTGTATTTCCCCTTATCACAGGGATTCCGTATAACCCCATTTCGTAATTGCTTTAAAAATCTAAAGTCTACATAAATAGTTTGGGATAGAGTAAAACCAAAATAATCATTCAGTTGCAACTTTTTTTCGGTTGGGGTGAACCTGTACTTACCCCTTTTTTTAGTGTAGGACTTGTGTCACTTGTTTTTTTAAGTAAAAACCCGACCATCATGGATTTTTTTGAGGTAAGCAGAGTAGAGTAGGGTTAATTTGGATTTTTCCGTTACACCTACACACTCCCCTTCGTGCAGAAAAAAAGACAAAGAAACCTTTTATTAATAGGGTTTTTCGACGTGAATAAAACATATGTACAAATTTTTTATTTTACATGTTTTTCTTTCTCTGTGTGATGATAATCCTTGTGGATTGCTGTCGTCGTTTCCATTATCTACTCTCATATTATCAGAGCCAGTTTATAGTAAAGCAAGCCCTTGTGGACGCTCCTTCCATCTGTCTCACCACAAAAGTAAAAAAAGATGAACATTAATTTCAAACCAATATTAAAAATACAAACTTATAAAAGAACCTGGCTAGTTTACACTAAACCCCCCCTTCTCTGTTGCCTTTTCTTTTTCTCTATTTTAGCCCTTGCATGTATTTATATTTACCAACTAAATATGAAAATCTACGGCACCAAGGAAAACCTGCTGCAGATAAGTCGATTTAGAATGCAGTGGATGGAGTGACTGGAAGATTGCCGTAGGCCTGTGGACCCCGGAGCCCGTCAGCGTAGGCATTAAGCTGCCCAGGATGTAGTGAAGAGCGCCGCCAGCCGGGATCCCCATAGATGCAGCAAAGGACCAGGAGCTCGTTGGTGCAGGTATCAACAGCCCTAAGATGCCAAACGCCTTTTAGATGCAGACACAGGCTACGAGACATCTGAACGAGCATGTAGCCGGGAAGGATTGGATGAGATCTGTGAGATGTGTGGCCCTGGATGAGGACTACGAGGAAAGACCTGGATGAGACCTTTCAAGATGTGTGGACGTCGAGGGGAATGGATTTTACCAAGGACCTAGAAGAAGCTGACAAGGACGAGCAACCATGAAGATGGATCGAAAACAGATGCCCACCCAAATCAGAGAAAGATGGGTCACCCTTGAGGCAAATCCAGTGGCTCCTCGAGAGCGGGGGCCCGAGTAGGTGGCCGAGCAATATGGTGGGTTAATAAGCATAAAAGGTCCACGTGACTTGTGCGTCTGCCCACATGAGTTTCGACACCAGCACTCCATGCAGGGCCAAAGAAGAAAGTTAAGGTTGATCTTATCTGACTTGGGAGATCTTTGCATTGTGGTTTAATTTATTTGTGTTGTACTCTTGTCATCAATAAAGAGTAAAGCCATATGTTTAAATGTTATCACTGTCCATCCAGTTCCATGTAGAGGCGTCTCTTTATTTTTTCCCACACATCGTCACCACCACCACCACCAGCATAAATCACTTACTGTTTTTAATTATTTTTACTTAGATTGTAATAATAAAGTTAGATTTTATTGCTTACCTGATTTGTTTATGTCAACAGCTGCGGTCACCACAGTACCTGCTGTGCCCTGGTGTTGTGTCTCCACACCTTTCCTTCTATCAGCTGTGGTATTTCTGGTATGTATACCATTGCTATGGTTCATTACTAAAAGCCAATATAGTGGTAGAAAAACTTCTTTTGGGGTCAGATGAATATACAAAATGAATGGAGGAAACTAGCTTGTTATATCTCATAGCTAATGATCAAAAAATGTAGACAAAGTTATTCAAGAGATTTGTTCTATGCTAGCAAAATGGGCTTCACTCTTCAATAACCGAAGAGAAAATCTAATATCCAAGGAATTAATTTTATCTGCAAATTTGCTTTGAATATTTTTTTATTCCTTCACTTATATGAGAGGAAAATACTGGCCTCTCACATATAAGAGGAAAAATCCTCAAATAAATTGGGGAAAACTTAAGACCCACCTACTGACCCTTTTTTTTTACTCTTTTTTTAACCATTCCACTTAAAAAAAAAAATGCTGTCTTGTATCCCACATATATGTTTTCTAAACCCCTCACATGTGAGATCACATAAGAAAAATTTATATGATATCCCTCTCCCCTCTTACTTGACAACCGTTTTTAGTATAACTCACTATATTAACTGGATTTATTTGCTGTAAAGAGATACTGATGTAATGAATCTAATAAAAATGAGTATAATATAACTATGTTAAAATAAATATAACATTTTATGGGTTTTACCTTCGTTTTGATGGTATATTACACTGGTTGTAAAATCTACTTGGGTTAGAGGGACTCTAGTACAGCTCGCATACAAGGAAAGCAGTAGGTCTTGAGCTTGAGCTGAAACTGAAGTCCGAGTAATGATCGGGAACATTCATTATTTGCGAAGTGTTTGCTTCTCCAGGGCCTTCCATATATAGGGCTCAGCCTGTATCAGCTATTTATGGCTGTCTCAATTGGTTATCTGACACTCGATGCATACCGTGGTGGCCGGTTGCCAGCAGCCGCTACGATGTAACATGTGGATAATCTCTTTTCCAGCCCGGCGGCTGTTGTGGGGTCCCTATTTCAGAATATTGTGTGCTTCACTCTGTAAATAATGTAATAGGATAGCGTTCGGCTCGCCACAGTGCTTCCAACACCTGTCTGCATAGTCAATTGTTTGTATGAATCACCATGTGCAGTTGGTAACCTAGTCTGATTCTGTGAAGAATGACTTGGGCACCTCTGTTGATTGTTTTAGAGAGTGCCAGTGGCTCAAAGCCTTTGGTGTCTAAGTCCCATTTGGCTGACGGGATGGATCTCGTTTCCTTCAGGAGAATGGCAAGTGCTGTAGCGTTGGAACCTGTGCCTAAGATATTTTTCTTCTTGGTTTAATGATTCTGGATTTAGGGACACACCCCTGTCAATGTCAGCAAAGTAATTCTTTCTGATACTTATATGGCTGGGGACCCAGATTATGATTATCTTCTTCTAACCCTGAGCAAGAATCCTCTGCATTGTGGTAAGCATAGTGATCAGGAGGTAGATGTCATTGGGCATGCTGTGCTATAGACAGTTAATGGTTGCCCTAGAATCTGTATGTATGACCATGTGTCCTTCTCTCAGGGATGTGTGGGTTAGGGCTCCCATGATCGCAACTACCTCTGCATGTAGCAATGAGGCATTGACTGTTACCCTCATGGATTTTGTGGCAACCCTTGCTGCAATTCTGGCACCTGCAGTGTGGATTATAGGATCGACTGATCCATCTGTAAAGTAGGTTCTATTACCCGGAGGAGGTGATGGCTGCAATGACCCTTTCGGCTTCTACCTTCAGACTAAGCATAGGGTATTGACAAGCTCATGACAGAGAATTCAATCAAGGTTTGTGTTCAAGGTGGGGCTTCATTAAATTTTGGATGTGGGGGAGTCCATGCTCTTAGCAAGTAGTTGCTCTTTGAACAAATAGCACATCAATACCCTGGCTGTGTATGGCAGCCAGGAGCTATTTGCGAAGAGCTCATACATAATCTTATTCTAGGCATCTGAGTATTTTTGTCTTATGTTTGTGTTCCTGGGTGCCTGATGACTTTTAAAAGGAACTCTGCTGCCACTAGATCAATTCTAGAGTCCAGGGGGACAAGGTTTACTTCCATGAGGAGATTGAGGATTTTTGTTCACTTGGGGCACCCAGCATGATCCAGAGACTTTCATTTTGAACTGTCTCCAATTTTTCTTTTAGCCTTGTCTTGGTGGCAATCAGGGTTACAGAGGCATAGTACACAATGGGATGGATGGCTTGTACATAGAATGATCTTAGTTCTTTATATCCAGCTCTTATTTGACTCCCAGTCATTGCTCTCATGACAGACAGTCTTGGTTTAGTTGATCAACCAGGTACTGAACCTTCTTTGGAAGGAGAGGGTCTGGTCAATCCTTACCCCAAGGTATTGGAAGACCTGGACACATTCTACATCCATGCCTTGGACACGCAGCCATGGCTTTTGATTTGGCTGCAGAAATCTTAATTCCTGTCCTACAACACTCCTTAGATACAAGGTCCAGACAGCACTAGGCTTTACTTAGACAGTATGCTCCAGTGGAGACAATTGCAAGACCATCTGTATAGGAGATTATCTTGCAACCCAATGGAAGATGTATGTTGAAAATACAGGACATTAGGGTGTTGAAACGGGGTGGATTGAGTACCCCACCCTGTGATGTTCCATTTTCTAGTGGCATTTGTATAGGTGCCCTTGGAATATGACTTTTGCTGTTCTGCTCCTGAAAGTCACCAATCCAGGCCAAGAGATTTCCTCTGATTCCCTTTTGGATTAGGGTCTCCTGAATAGCAAGAGGACCTGCTAATTCAAAAGACTTCTCTAGATCTAGGAATACTATCATTGATGTGACATGCTGGTTGTGCTTAAGGGCGTGGCTATGGTGTGTGCTGTGCTCACGTCCCTTGTGTATTTGAACTATGATAGCCCTCTTCCAACTCTGCGGTAGAGTGGAAGTTTCCCAGACTTGTTGATGAGTTGCAGGAATGCAAGCTCACCTGCCAGTCTTGGTGGGAACTTTTGGGTAGAAATCCCCCGTCAGAACCCAGGGTTTGAGTGAGAACATGCATGTTTTTCTTAGTTCCCTCAGAGTTATTGGGTTTGGGCTGCCCTTTTTCTGATATGAGCAAGTCTGCCTGGTTGTAGGCGTTCTTGGTCTGCCCTTAATTTGGTTAGCAAACTGTTACCCAAATCAAGGGTAGTGACTGGGGCTTTTCTCATCTTTAGGTTCAGTGGAGAGATACAACACTTTTCTCCCATTTTTAAGCTCCTTCGTTTCCTGCAGGAAATTCATGGTAGCTCGATCTTTAGGGACAATGTTCATGTCTGGTCTCTGGCAACCGGGATTAACAACCAGATTTTTTTCTGCAATACTAATGCTTTCACCAGTTGGTAGGTATTGTCATAACCTTCAGGTTTAGAGGAAATCTTAAACTCTGGGAAACACCTAGAGGGTCCAGAATCTCCCTCAGGGTTTGGTCTTTGGCCTAGGTCGTCTTGGACTATCCCTTTGGCATGGGTTCTGGGCTTTGGCCATGGGGGCAGCTGCTGGTTTGGCTGGTCCAGCTTGTGCTTCTATCTTGGGTAGGAAGGACTTCTAAGGGGAAGTCAGAGGTTCCCTGTTGTGGGTGCAGGCCTGGAAAGGCCAGTACAAGAGATAATCTCATGGACAAACATGTTTTGCAGCGATGGCTTCAATGTGACTGCCATTGTCAGTGCCTTGCATGGTTTGTCATCTTTAATCTCTGAGGGGAATTTGGTGAATTAGTTGCCATGAAATTAAGCAGTTTATGTCCCCTATCATGCCCCCACCCAACAAGGGGAAGCTTATGTGTAACAGCTACAGGGTGGTGGAGGTTGAGTGGTACCGTGCATGAGTAAACGTCATGGAGCCATTGGCACTGTTAGACATAAGCTCTAATATACAGCTTCCCATTGTTGGACCTCCATGATGGGTGGGGGTGTGAAAGGGTAAAATAACTGCTTACTTACATTGGCAAATAATATACCAAATCCCCCCCAAACCAAGACAAAAAATTGACAAACCTTGCAAGGCACTGACTAAGACTAAGTGACTAAGTCACTCTGAACCCATTTATGGCTTTAGTGGCAAGAAAAATCTAAAGTACAGGCTTACTCTCAAAACCTGCTGCTAAAATGGATAAAGACAGAGAATCCATCACCCAAAAACATGTCTTATCCATAGATTGTCCAGCAGAGGGCCTCTCCAGGACTGCACCCAAAACAGTGAGACCTCTAATTTCCCCTCAGACATCCTCCCTGACCGAGATAGGAGCTCAAGTTGGACCAGCCAAACCAGCAGCTGCTCCCATGATCAAGCCCAGAATCAGGCCAAAAGGGCGATCTAAAAAGACCTATGGCAGACGACAAACTCTGAAAGAGAGTCTGGACCCGCTAGACGTTTCCCACAGATTAAGGTTCCCTCTAAACCTGAGGGCTTTTGACAATGCCCACCAAATGGTGAGAACATTGATGATTTTAGAGAAAAATAACAGTAAAGAGAGAAAAGCCAAAAAACACACAGACAAAGTCTGAAATGAGAAAGCCCAGCCAACAAAAGTCAGAGCTACTGAAGGCTCTCCACCTCTCAGTGGGCCCATAGATAGCCAGACAATCAGCCCAGAAACAAATGAAGATCCCTCAGTCAGCAAGGACTTCACAATGGAGTTATCTGATACCACCATTGATGGGGAAATTGACTGAATCCAAATATAAAGACATCAATAGCTTCAATATAAGAAATGCAATCATCCACGCAATAGTGTGATCAAGGAACATTGACATTATCATGCTCCAGGAGATATTAAGAGAGGGGACTGTTTGCTTCTCAAGGTATCATATCTTCATGGTGACAAGTACAGCTGACACCAGAGGCTTGATCAACTTGGTCAGAGCAACAATCCCCTGCTCCACAATTGCTGATGCATTGCATTACCCGATGCACTGCACTGTGGAGATGATGTTGAATCTCTTGCTGTTGAGATTCCTAGTGGTAGACTTCAATGCACACTACCCCATTCTGGCTCCCTGTAGGGGACCAGTTAAGGCAGGCTATCACATAGCCTGTGTGCATGAGACATTCCCCAAGATCACTATTCTCAGTAAGCCGCCTTGCCGCGGTGGGGGGGCTTGAGGTTCCAATGATCTGGTGAACCGGACCAGAGGGCTACCCATACTGGAGGGGTCACCAGTGAGGGATGAGACAAAATGGCTTCCTGGTGCACCAAGGCCTATGAGAGGGGATGGTGCACCCACCCCTGGTTCATTCCATCTTGGACCAGGGAGAACTCTCCCACGTGTCTTTGCCGTGCGTGGCATCCCGTATTACCAGGAGACAGGAGTCCTGGAGGTTGAGCGATGCTGCACGCTGCGCCCTGCAACTAGCAACACAACCCTCTTTGGTCCTTTATTCTGGTTAGAACAGGTGGCTTGATCAAGGCCCGGTCAAGTCAATCGGCTGGTCAAATATGGCTAGGGTCAAGCAGGTACTATTTAGTCGGTAGCGCATAGGTCCCGCGACTGCCATCAGTACTGGATAGTGGCTGCGTATATTTCCTCATTACCCCTGTGGCTGTTGGGAGATTTTGATCCCCAACTATAGCTTCCCCTCGTTGGACTCCATGGTGGGTGGGGGGGTGAGGAAATGAAGAATTCAAATTTGTATGAGTACTACAAATTTACAAGATCCCTCTTCCCTGACACCTACGCAATCCCCGACATTCCTCGCA